>NW_027464298.1:57500-72500 GCF_050947455.1 Rhinoderma darwinii | reverse complement strand
CGGGTCAGGGTGAGATGTTCTGGGGGGCCTGGTTTACCTGGGACCCCTTGGTGTAACAGGGCTTTATGGTGATAGGAACTTTGCCTGCTGCTGTGTAGATGGGCCCAGAATGATAGCGCCCTCTTCTGGATTGTGAGGTGTAGTGGGAATCTGCCCAGTTCTGCCCGACAGGCACTATTTGAGGTGCTCCGATGGACTTGGAGAAGGTGTTTGCAGAATTCTAGGTGGAAGATTTCTGTTGGGCTGGAATCCCACCTTGACAAGTCTGGGTATGTGTCCGGACCCCAGACTTCACTGGCATACAGGAGGATTGGGGAGATGATGGAGTCAAAGATTTTCAGCCAGACCGTCACTGGTGGTTTGAGATGATAGAGTTTTCGTCTGATGGCATAGAAGGTTTTGCACGCCTTGTCTTTCAGAATCTCTATGGCTTGTTTAAAGCTTCCTGATTGGTTGATTTCTAGGCCCAGGTAAGTGTACCTGTCGGTCGCTGTGATTGTGGCGTTATTTAGTGTGAAGGTCGGGTGCCTGGGGGATTTTGAGTTTCTCTTCTGGAACACCATGATGTTGGTTTTCTTTGCATTGATGGGTAGTGCCCACGTGGAGCTGAATTTTTCTAGGATTTGCAGGTTGTCTTGGAGACCTTTCTCGGTTGGTGATAGTAACAGAAGGTCATCTGCATACAACAGGAATGTCACCTGGGTGTCATGGAGGGCGAGACCTGGTGCTGAGGAGGATTCCAGAGCTGTGGCCAGTTCATTGATGTAGATGTTGAAGAGCGTTGGACTGAGGCTGCAGCCTTGTCTGACTCCTCGGCTCTGCTGGAAATCAGCCGTTCTTCTCCCGTTCACCTTCACGCTGCATCTGTTCTCTGTGTAGGAGCTTCTGATGACGTCATAGGTTTTACCTCCTATTCCGCTCTCCAGCAGTTTCAGGAATAGGCCCGGGTGCCACACTGAGTCAAAGGCCTTCTTAAAGTCCACAAAACAGGCGTAAATCTTCCCATGCTTTGTATTGTGGACGTGGCTCTTGATGAGGCTGCGCAGGGTGTAGATGTGGTCAGTGGTGCGGTGGTTTGGCATGAACCCAGCTTGGCTTTGGTGGAGGACATTGTGCTGGGTGAGGAAGCTGAGGATTCTCTTATTCAGGATGCTGCTGAACAGTTTCCCCAGGTTGCTGCTGACACATATCCCTCGGTAGTTGGCCGGGTCGTACCTGTCCCCACTCTTGTGGATTGGTGTTATAAGGCCTTGGTTCCAGATTTGCGGGAAGTAGCCGGCACTCAGCACTATATTAAATAGTTTGACTATTGCGGCCTGTATTTCTGGCGGGCTGTGTTTTATCATTTCTGGTGAGATTCTGTCTAGGCCGCTGGATTTTTTACACCTTATGTCTGAGGTTCTCTCTGTTACTTCTTGCAGTGTTATTGGTGTATCCAGGGGGTTTTGAGAATCTTTAAGTGTTTCCTCCATCGCCTTCAATTTTGATATTATTTGTTTTTGTTCTTGGCTTTGTTCTTCTTTCGGGATATCTTTGTAGAGGTCCCTGAAATATTGGAGCCAGATGTTGCCATTTTGAATATGAAGGTTGTTTTTCTTGCAATTTTTGCCCATGTGTTTCCATAATTCCCAGAACGAGTTGTCATGGAGGGCATCTTGGAGTTGGGTAAGTTTGGTGGAGATGT
This sequence comes from Rhinoderma darwinii, assembly GCF_050947455.1. Taxonomy (NCBI): domain Eukaryota; kingdom Metazoa; phylum Chordata; class Amphibia; order Anura; family Rhinodermatidae; genus Rhinoderma; species Rhinoderma darwinii. The sequence continues at coordinate 70,816 of NW_027464298.1, read as the reverse complement.
GCCTTTGTTTTTTCTTTCGGAGGATGGTCTTGTATTGCCTCTGTATGTTGCTGTAGGCCTCCTTCAGACCGGTGTTGTTTGGGTCTCGGTGCTTCTTATTTGAGGCATTTCTTAGGGTCTTCCGTACTTCTTTGCACTCACGGTCAAACCAACCGTTAGGATGTATTTCTTGTGGCCTCTTGTAGTCACATCTTTTCAGGTCAGACTTCTCTGCCATGGTATAGAATATATTATTGAGGTCATTTACGGCCTGATTGACCCCTCCTGGGCTTGTCTCATACACCTTGTTGTAGAGGTTGTGAAGCATCTCCTGCACTTCTGGTCTGTTCATTGTCTCTTTATATTTTATAGTTGACGTTTTGGACCATTTATAAGATGGGGGCAGGTTGAAGAGGCCGGTTTGATGTGGTTTTTGTGCAGATGGTTTGGTTGTGGATTTGATGTATAGAAGTAATTGGTTGTGATCTGACAGGTGCGTTTGTGGAGTGACTATGAGTGCGCCAATGTTTGCGGGGTCCATGTCCGTGATGGCATAGTCTACTACACTGCTGCCTACATGGGAGTTTAGTGTATACCTTCCTAAAGAGTCTCCCTTGGTGCGGCCATTCAGTATGTGGAGTCCTAAGCTTCGACATAGATTCAGTAGTTTTTTCCCGCTTTTGTTGACGGTGCTGTCATAGCTGTTTCTCTCTTTCTGTAGGGAGTTATGACAGTCGGCCTCTGCTCCAAAGATGAAGATATTTCCATCATTGGTCAGGTAGTCTTTATCTCTCCCCGTTCTTGCATTGAGGTCTCCGTAGATGAGAACGCTGCCCAGGGTCTGGAAATGGGCGGCTTCCCTTTGTATAATCTCAAAGCTGTCTGGGTTGGAGTACGGGGACTCTGGCGGTGCGATGTACGTTGCGCAGAGATACATGTCAGACTGAGAGGTGAGGATGGAGCTGCCTATTCTTATCCAGATGTGGCTGTCTCCTCGCTTCACGGCTTTGATCTGCTCATGGAGCTCCTCCTTGTACCAGACTAATATTCCTCCTGAACACCGACCCTGCTTGATGTGTTTATTTTTCAGGGCGGGGACAGAGATTTCCCTGTATCCAGTGGGCACCAGGGACTCATTCTCTGTCCTAGTCCATGTTTCCAGGAGGATTTGTATATCGATATTTTTCAGTCTTTGGATGAAGTCTGGATCGTTAATTTTGCATCCAAAGGCTGAGGCGTTGAGGCCTTGAATATTCCAGCTGCTGATTATAAAGGACGTCATTGTGTGTCCATATACCTTGTAATGAGCGGCGCTGTGTAGGACGGGCTGGAGATGTGACTGTTGGATGTGTTGTAGATGTTCTCGTGTTGTACAGTCACATTAGTTTTTTACATAGAGTGCTGAGCAGGGTCTTTAGCATCTCCATGTCTCTGCTCTGCGTGTCTCTGTGTGAGGCAGGGGGTTTCCTCCATGTCTCTGCTCTGCGTGTCTCTGTGTGAGGCAGGGTGTTTCCTCCATGTCTCTGCTCTGCGTGTCTCTGTGTGAGGCAGGGGGTTTCCTCCATGTCTCTGCTCTGCGTGTCTCTGTGTGAGGCAGGGGGTTTCCTCCATGTCTCTGCTCTGTGTGTCTCTGTGTGAGGCAGGGGGTTTCCTCCATGTCTCTGCTCTGTGTGTCTCTGTGTGAGGCAGGGGGTTTCCTCCATGTCTCTGCTCTGCGTGTCTCTGTGTGAGGCAGGGGGTTTTCTCCATGGCTTTTGCCTCTGTTGGTCTGACCTTGGGTACAGGGGTTTTTCTCCTGGGTGTAGTGAAGTGTGTGGAGTTTGAGGTCTTTTCATTGTTAGTGATGTCTCCATGTTTTGGCTTTGGCTGGTGTGGGGTCCAGGTCTGGGGGGTCTGTTCAGCACAATGTCTTTCAGTTCTTTGGCCAGAAGGCTGACCCCTCGTTTGTTGAGGTGTTTGTCATCATACAGGTGGTGCTGCTCTATGGAGGGGTGTTGTGCCAGGCTGATGTTTGACATTGAGCTGATGTTCGCTGCCAGCTCTGTGTTGATGGCCTGGGTGATCTCGTTGGGTACATCTTTTCTTGGGAGCACGGCTGATATAATTATTTTACTGTCAGGGAACTTTTGTTGTGCCGTCTTTGCTAGTTGGGTCAGTTGTTCTGCAATCTGCTGTTGCTGGTCTTGGAGGTTGTTTGTACCCGTGTGTATAATGAGATGGTTTGGATTGGTAAAATGTGGGTTATTGATGACTGATGTGACTTGTTGGATAGTTGCACAGTGAATTTTACTGACCCTTTTTCCTGGGAAGAGTCGCCGTGTATTAAGGTATTTGCCATTTGAGTCAATTATTAGGACAGTATCAGGACATTGTGACTTGCGGGTGGCTTGTCTGATGCTTGTGTCCTGGGTCCTGCTTGGTGGTGTTATGTGGTGCTGCTGTGGTTCTGTGCTGGAGGATTGGTTGGCGGTCGGCTTTGTACCCACTTGTATCGCTCTGTTTTCTCCTAGTTTGTTTTCATTAATTTCAGGAATATTTATTGGGTTTGTGTGATTTGATGTACTAGCGCCCTGGTCATTGGCAGTCCTTATGTCAGCGCTCTCCCTTGCTCCTAGACTTTGTGTTTGTGGTTTTAGATTTTCTATCTCTAATCTGAGCTTTGTATTTTCTTGTTGCAGCTCTCGGAGTGTATATTGTATTTCCTGCAGAGCTGATGCATGTTCACACTTCAGTTTGTTTATCTCTTTAATTACTTGGTCATTTGTGTTTTTGTCACCGAGATTTCTTTGAAGTTCTTCTTTGAATTGTACAAAGTCTCTTTCTAATTGAGATAAACAGTCTCTGAGGGTGTCGGGTGAGGGGTGTGGGACATTGGGACATGGGGCAGCGGGGGTGTCGCTGGAGATTGTCTCTGTATGTCCATCTCTGGTTTGGGTTGCTGGAGTTTGTTGTTCTTTGTAAGTTTGGGCCTGGTCTTTAATATGATGAAAGATTTCTATCTATCTATCTATCATCTATCTATCTCACATCTATCTATCTCATATCTATCTATCTATCTATCTATCTATCTATCTATCTATCTATCTATCTATCTATCTATCTATCTATCTATCTATCTATCTATCTATCTATCTATCTATCTATCTCATATCTATCTATCTCATATCTATCTATCTATCTATCTATCTATCTATCTATCTATCTATCTATCTATCTATCTCATATCTATCTATCTATCATCTATCTATCTATCTATCTATCTATCTATCTATCTATCTATCTATCTATCTATCTATCTATCTATCTCATATCTATCTATCTATCTCATATCTATCTATCTATCTATCTATCTATCTATCTATCTATCTATCTATCTATCTATCTATCTATCTATCTATCTATCTATCTATCTATCTATCTATCTATCTATCTATCTATCTCATATCTATCTATCTATCTCATATCTATCTATCTATCTATCTATCTATCTATCTATCTATCTATCTATCTATCTCATATCTATCTATCTATCTATCTATCTATCTATCTCATATCTATCTCATATCTATCTATCTATCTCATATCTATCTATCTATCTATCTCATATCTATCTCATATCTATCTATCTATCTATCTATCTATCTATCTATCTATCTATCTATCTATCTATCTATCTATCTATCTATCTATCTATCTCATATCTATCTATCTATCTATCTATCTATCTATCTATCTATCTATCTATCTATCTATCTATCTATCTCATATCTATCTATCTCATATCTATCTATCTATCTATCTATCTATCTATCTATCTATCTATCTATCTATCTATCTATCTATCTATCTATCTATCTATCTATCTATCTCATATCTATCTATCTCATATCTATCTATCTATCTATCTATCTCATATCTATCTCTCTATCTATCTATCTATCTATCTATCTATCTATCTATCTATCTATCTATCTATCTCATATCTATCTATCTATCTATCTATCTATCTCATATCTATCTATCTATCTCATATCTATCTATCTATCTATCTATCTATCTATCTATCTATCTCATATCTATCTATCTATCTATCTATCTATCTATCTATCTATCTATCTATCTATCTATCTATCTATCTATCTATCTATCTATCTATCTATCTATCTATCTCATATCTATCTCATATCTATCTATCTATCTCATATCTATCTATCTATCTATCTCATATCTATCTCATATCTATCTATCTATCTATCTATCTATCTATCTATCTATCTATCTATCTATCTATCTATCTATCTATCTATCTATCTATCTCCTATTTATCTATCTATCTATCTATCTATCTATCTATCTATCTATCTATCTATCTATCTCATATCTATCTATCTCATATCTATCTATCTCCTATCTATCTATCTCCTATCTATCTATCTATCTATCTATCTATCTATCTATCTATCTATCTATCTATCTATCTATCTATCTATCTATCTATCTATCTATCTCATATCTATCTATCTCATATCTATCTATCTATCTATCTATCTATCTATCTATCTATCTATCTATCTATCTATCTATCTATCTATCTATCTATCTATCTATCTATCTATCTCATATCTATCTATCTCATATCTATCTATCTATCTATCTATCTATCTCATATCTATCTCATATCTATCTATCTATCTATCTATCTATCTATCTATCTATCTATCTATCTATCTATCTATCTATCTATCTATCTATCTATCTATCTATCTATCTATCTATCTCATATCTATCTATCTATCTATCTATCTATCTATCTATCTATCTATCTATCTATCTATCTATCTATCTATCTATCTATCTATCTCATATCTATCTATCTATCTATCTATCTATCTATCTATCTATCTATCTATCTATCTATCTATCTATCTATCTATCTATCTATCTATCTATCTATCTCATATCTATCTCATATCTATCTATCTATCTCATATCTATCTATCTATCTATCTCATATCTATCTATCTATCTATCTATCTATCTATCTCATATCTATCTATCTATCTATCTATCTATCTATCTATCTATCTATCTATCTATCTATCTCATATCTATCTATCTCATATCTATCTATCTCATATCTATCTATCTATCTATCTATCTATCTATCTATCTATCTATCTATCTATCTATCTATCTATCTATCTATCTATCTATCTATCTATCTATCTCATATCTATCTATCCCATATCTATCTATCTCATATCTATCTATCTATCTATCTATCTATCTATCTATCTATCTATCTATCTATCTATCTATCTATCTATCTATCTATCTATCTATCTATCTATCTCATATCTATCTATCTCATATCTATCTATCTCATATCTATCTATCTCATATCTATCTATCTATCTATCTATCTATCTATCTATCTATCTATCTATCTATCTATCTATCTATCTCATATCTATCTATCTATCTCATATCTATCTATCTATCTATCTATCTATCTATCTATCTATCTATCTATCTATCTATCTATCTATCTATCTATCTATCTATCTATCTCATATCTATCTATCTATCTATCTATCTATCTATCTATCTATCTATCAAATTCAAATTCAAATTCAAAGAAGCTTTATTGGCAGGACCAAATACATATTAGCATTGCCAAAGCAAGTAAGAAGTAAGGGAATGAGGGATAGGGACTGAGGGCTTGGGGATAGGGACACATCTAGGGTCGGGGTTATACAAGTCCATGGCATATCATGTCTCTCTCAGTCCATGGCATGCAGTGACATATTGTGCCGCTGTGCCCACTGTGGTTTCCTCTTCACCCAGCAGGATGTAGAGTTTCTCTTCCTCTTCCATGGAGCTGAAGTCCGGTAAGAGATCAGAGAGTTTCCTGAAGTGAGTGTCCCTTACTGCTGAGTATTTGGAGCAGTGTAGCAGGAAGTGGGTCTCATCCTCCACGGCCTCCTGGTCGCACTGTTGGCACAGTCGGCTCTCCCTGGGCTTGTAGGTCTGTCTGTGGCGCCCGGATTCGATGAGCAGGTTGTGGGCGCTCAGTCTGTAGCGGCTCAGGATCTGTCTGTCTCTGTGGTTTGGCAGTTTCTCCAGATATGGCGCCAGTTTATATTCCCGCTGTAGACTGCGGTATATTGTCAGTTTCTGGGATGTCTTTATGTCGTTCCTCCAGTCACTGATATATTCCTCTTGGCCTTTGTTTATTGTCTTCTTGATTTCGGCTTTTGTGAGGCCGCGCTGGGTGACATTTTCTTCAGGCCGGGTCAGGGTGAGATGTTCTGGGGGGCCTGGTTTACCTGGGACCCCTTGGTGTAACAGGGCTTTATGGTGATAGGAACTTTGCCTGCTGCTGTGTAGATGGGCCCAGAATGATAGCGCCCTCTTCTGGATTGTGAGGTGTAGTGGGAATCTGCCCAGTTCTGCCCGACAGGCACTATTTGAGGTGCTCCGATGGACTTGGAGAAGGTGTTTGCAGAATTCTAGGTGGAAGATTTCTGTTGGGCTGGAATCCCACCTTGACCAGTCTGGGTATGTGTCCGGACCCCAGACTTCACTGGCATACAGGAGGATTGGGGAGATGATGGAGTCAAAGATTTTCAGCCAGACCGTCACTGGTGGTTTGAGATGATAGAGTTTTCGTCTGATGGCATAGAAGGTTTTGCACGCCTTGTCTTTCAGAATCTCTATGGCTTGTTTAAAGCTTCCTGATTGGTTGATTTCTAGGCCCAGGTAAGTGTACCTGTCGGTCGCTGTGATTGTGGCGTTATTTAGTGTGAAGGTCGGGTGCCTGGGGGATTTTGAGTTTCTCTTCTGGAACACCATGATGTTGGTTTTCTTTGCATTGATGGGTAGTGCCCACGTGGAGCTGAATTTTTCTAGGATTTGCAGGTTGTCTTGGAGACCTTTCTCGGTTGGTGATAGTAACAGAAGGTCATCTGCATACAACAGGAATGTCACCTGGGTGTCATGGAGGGCGAGACCTGGTGCTGAGGAGGATTCCAGAGCTGTGGCCAGTTCATTGATGTAGATGTTGAAGAGCGTTGGACTGAGGCTGCAGCCTTGTCTGACTCCTCGGCTCTGCTGGAAATCAGCCGTTCTTCTCCCGTTCACCTTCACGCTGCATCTGTTCTCTGTGTAGGAGCTTCTGATGACGTCATAGGTTTTACCTCCTATTCCGCTCTCCAGCAGTTTCAGGAATAGGCCCGGGTGCCACACTGAGTCAAAGGCCTTCTTAAAGTCCACAAAACAGGCGTAAATCTTCCCATGCTTTGTATTGTGGACGTGGCTCTTGATGAGGCTGCGCAGGGTGTAGATGTGGTCAGTGGTGCGGTGGTTTGGCATGAACCCAGCTTGGCTTTGGTGGAGGACATTGTGCTGGGTGAGGAGGCTGAGGATTCTCTTATTCAGGATGCTGTTGAACAGTTTCCCCAGGTTGCTGCTGACACATATCCCTCGGTAGTTGGCCGGGTCGTACCTGTCCCCACTCTTGTGGATTGGTGTTATAAGGCCTTGGTTCCAGATTTGCGGGAAGTAGCCGGCACTCAGCACTATATTAAATAGTTTGACTATTGCGGCCTGTATTTCTGGCGGGCTGTGTTTTATCATTTCTGGTGAGATTCTGTCTAGGCCGCTGGATTTTTTACACCTTATGTCTGAGGTTCTCTCTGTTACTTCTTGCAGTGTTATTGGTGTGTCCAGGGGGTTTTGAGAATCTTTAAGTGTTTCCTCCATCGCCTTCAATTTTGATATTATTTGTTTTTGTTCTTGGCTTTGTTCTTCTTTCGGGATATCTTTGTAGAGGTCCCTGAAATATTGGAGCCAGATGTTGCCATTTTGAATATGAAGGTTGTTTTTCTTGCAATTTTTGCCCATGTGTTTCCATAATTCCCAGAACGAGTTGTCATGGAGGGCATCTTGGAGTTGGGTAAGTTTGGTGGAGATGTGCCTTTGTTTTTTCTTTCGGAGGATGGTCTTGTATTGCCTCTGTATGTTGCTGTAGGCCTCCTTCAGACCGGTGTTGTTTGGGTCTCGGTGCTTCTTATTTGAGGAATTTCTTAGGGTCTTCCGTACTTCTTTGCACTCACGGTCAAACCAACCGTTAGGATGTATTTCTATCTCATATCTATCTATCTATCTCATATCTATCTATCTATCTATCTATCTATCTATCTATCTATCTATCTATCTATCTCATATCTATCTATCTATCTATCTATCTATCTATCTATCTATCTATCTATCTATCTATCTATCTATCTATCTATCTATCATCTATCTATCTATCTATCTATCTCATATCTATCTATCTATCTATCTATCTATCTATCTATCTATCTATCTATCTATCTATCTATCTATCTATCTATCTATCTATCTCATATCTATCTATCTATCTATCTATCTATCTATCTATCTATCTATCTATCTATCTATCTATCTATCTATCTATCTATCTATCTATCTATCTCATATCTATCTATCTATCTATCTATCTATCTATCTATCTATCTATCTATCTATCTATCTATCTATCTATCTATCTATCTATCTCATATCTATCTATCTATCTATCTATCTATCTATCTATCTATCATCTATCTATCTATCTATCTATCCATCTATCTATCTATCTATCTATCTATCTATCTATCTATCTATCTATCTCCTATCTATCTCATATCTATCTATCTCATATCTATCTATCTATCTCATATCTATCTATCTATCTATCTATCTATCTATCTATCTATCTATCTATCTATCTATCTATCTATCTATCTATCTATCTATCTATCTATCTATCTATCTATCTATCTCATATCTATCTATCTATCTATCTCATATCTATCTCATATCTATCTATCTATCTATCTATCTCATATCTATCTATCTATCTATCTATCTATCTATCTCATATCTATCTATCTATCTCATATCAATTCAATTCAATTCAATTCAATTCAAATTCAATTCAAAGAAGCTTTATTGGCAGGACCAAATACATATTAGCATTGCCAAAGCAAGTAAGAAGTAAGGGAATGAGGGATAGGGACTGAGGGCTTGGGGATAGGGACATATCTAGGGTCGGGGTTATACAAGTCCATGGCATATCATGTCTCTCTCAGTTTATGGCATGCAGTGACATATTGTGCCGCTGTGCCCACTGTGGTTTCCTCTTCACCCAGCAGGATGTAGAGTTTCTCTTCCTCTTCCATGGAGCTGAAGTCCGGTAAGAGATCAGAGAGTCTCCTGAAGTGAGTGTGCCTTACTGCTGAGTATTTGGAGCAGTGTAGCAGGAAGTGGGCCTCATCCTCCACGGCCTCCTGGTCGCACTGTTGGCACAGTCGGCTCTCCCTGGGCTTGTAGGTCTGTCTGTGGCGCCCGGATTCGATGAGCAGGTTGTGGGCGCTCAGTCTGTAGCGGCTCAGGATCTGTCTGTCTCTGTGGTTTGGCAGTTTCTCCAGATATGGCGCCAGTTTATATTCCCGCTGTAGACTCCGGTATATTGTCAGTTTCTGGGATGTCTTTATGTCGTTCCTCCAGTCACTGATATATTCCTCTTGGCCTTTGTTTATTGTCTTCTTGATTTCGGCTTTTGTGAGGCCGCGCTGGGTGACATTTTCTTCAGGCCGGGTCAGGGTGAGATGTTCTGGGGGGCCTGGTTTACCTGGGACCCCTTGGTGTAACAGGGCTTTATGGTGATAGGAACTTTGCCTGCTGCTGTGTAGATGGGCCCAGAATGATAGCGCCCTCTTCTGGATTGTGAGGTGTAGTGGGAATCTGCCCAGTTCTGCCCGACAGGCACTATTTGAGGTGCTCCGATGGACTTGGAGAAGGTGTTTGCAGAATTCTAGGTGGAAGATTTCTGTTGGGCTGGAATCCCACCTTGACCAGTCTGGGTATGTGTCCGGACCCCAGACTTCACTGGCATACAGGAGGATTGGGGAGATGATGGAGTCAAAGATTTTCAGCCAGACCGTCACTGGTGGTTTGAGATGATAGAGTTTTCGTCTGATGGCATAGAAGGTTTTGCACGCCTTGTCTTTCAGAATCTCTATGGCTTGTTTAAAGCTTCCTGATTGGTTGATTTCTAGGCCCAGGTAAGTGTACCTGTCGGTCGCTGTGATTGTGGCGTTATTTAGTGTGAAGGTCGGGTGCCTGGGGGATTTTGAGTTTCTCTTCTGGAACACCATGATGTTGGTTTTCTTTGCATTGATGGGTAGTGCCCACGTGGAGCTGAATTTTTCTAGGATTTGCAGGTTGTCTTGGAGACCTTTCTCGGTTGGTGATAGTAACAGAAGGTCATCTGCATACAGCAGGAATTTCACCTGGGTGTCATGGAGGGCGAGACCTGGTGCTGAGGAGGATTCCAGAGCTGTGGCCAGTTCATTGATGTAGATGTTGAAGAGCGTTGGACTGAGGCTGCAGCCTTGTCTGACTCCTCGGCTCTGCTGGAAATCAGCCGTTCTTCTCCCGTTCACATTCACGCTGCATCTGTTCTCTGTGTAGGAGCTTCTGATGACGTCATAGGTTTTACCTCCTATTCCGCTCTCCAGCAGTTTCAGGAATAGGCCCGGGTGCCACACTGAGTCAAAGGCCTTCTTAAAGTCCACAAAACAGGCGTAAATCTTCCCATGCTTTGTATTGTGGACGTGGCTCTTGATGAGGCTGCGCAGGGTGTAGATGTGGTCAGTGGTGCGGTGGTTTGGCATGAACCCAGCTTGGCTTTGGTGGAGGACATTGTGCTGGGTGAGGAAGCTGAGGATTCTCTTATTCAGGATGCTGCTGAACAGTTTCCCCAGGTTGCTGCTGACACATATCCCTCGGTAGTTGGCCGGGTCGTACCTGTCCCCACTCTTGTGGATTGGTGTTATAAGGCCTTGGTTCCAGATTTGCGGGAAGTAGCCGGCACTCAGCACTATATTAAATAGTTTGACTATTGCGGCCTGTATTTCTGGCGGGCTGTGTTTTATCATTTCTGGTGAGATTCTGTCTAGGCCGCTGGATTTTTTACACCTTATGTCTGAGGTTCTCTCTGTTACTTCTTGCAGTGTTATTGGTGTGTCCAGGGGGTTTTGAGAATCTTTAAGTGTTTCCTCCATCGCCTTCAATTTTGATATTATTTGTTTTTGTTCTTGGCTTTGTTCTTCTTTCGGGATATCTTTGTAGAGGTCCCTGAAATATTGGAGCCAGATGTTGCCATTTTGAATATGAAGGTTGTTTTTCTTGCAATTTTTGCCCATGTGTTTCCATAATTCCCAGAACGAGTTGTCATGGAGGGCATCTTGGAGTTGGGTAAGTTTGGTGGAGATGTGCCTTTGTTTTTTCTTTCGGAGGATGGTCTTGTATTGCCTCTGTATGTTGCTGTAGGCCTCCTTCAGACCGCTGTTGTTTGGGTCTCGGTGCTTCTTATTTGAGGCATTTCTTAGGGTCTTCCGTACTTCTTTGCACTCACGGTCAAACCAACCGTTAGGATGTATTTCTTGTGGCCTCTTGTAGTCACATCTTTTCAGGTCAGACTTCTCTGCCATGGTATAGAATATATTATTGAGGTCATTTACGGCCTGATTGACCCCTCCTGGGCTTGTCTCATACACCTTGTTGTAGAGGTTGTGAAGCATCTCCTGCACTTCTGGTCTGTTCATTGTCTCTTTATATTTTATAGTTGACGTTTTGGACCATTTATAAGATGGGGGCAGGTTGAAGAGGCCGGTTTGATGTGGTTTTTCTGCAGATGGTTTGGTTGTGGATTTGATGTATAGAAGTAATTGGTTGTGATCTGACAGGTGCGTTTGTGGAGTGACTATGAGTGCGCCAATGTTTGCGGGGTCCATGTCCGTGATGGCATAGTCTACTACACTGCTGCCTACATGGGAGTTTAGTGTATACCTTCCTAAAGAGTCTCCCTTGGTGCGGCCATTCAGTATGTGGAGTCCTAAGCTTCGACATAGATTCAGTAGTTTTTTCCCGCTTTTGTTGACGGTGCTGTCATAGCTGTTTCTCTCTTTCTGTAGGGAGTTATGACAGTCGGCCTCTGCTCCAAAGATGAAGATATTTCCATCATTGGTCAGGTAGTCTTTATCTCTCCCCGTTCTTGCATTGAGGTCTCCGTAGATGAGAACGCTGCCCAGGGTCTGGAAATGGGCGGCTTCCCTTTGTATAATCTCAAAGCTGTCTGGGTTGGAGTACGGGGACTCTGGCGGTGCGATGTACGTTGCGCAGAGATACATGTCAGACTGAGAGGTGAGGATGGAGCTGCCTATTCTTATCCAGATGTGGCTGTCTCCTCGCTTCACGGCTTTGATCTGCTCATGGAGCTCCTCCTTGTACCAGACTAATATTCCTCCTGAACACCGACCCTGCTTGATGTGTTTATTTTTCAGGGCGGGGACAGAGATTTCCCTGTATCCAGTGGGCACCAGGGACTCATTCTCTGTCCTAGTCCATGTTTCCAGGAGGATTTGTATATCGATATTTTTCAGTCTTTGGATGAAGTCTGGATCGTTAATTTTGCATCCAAAGGCTGAGGCGTTGAGGCCTTGAATATTCCAGCTGCTGATTATAAAGGACGTCATTGTGTGTCCATATACCTTGTAATGAGCGGCGCTGTGTAGGACGGGCTGGAGATGTGACTGTTGGATGTGTTGTAGATGTTCTCGTGTTGTACAGTCACATTAGTTTTTTACATAGAGTGCTGAGCAGGGTCTTTATCAACTCCATGTCTCTGCTCTGCGTGTCTCTGTGTGAGGCAGGGGGTTTCCTCCATGTCTCTGCTCTGCGTGTCTCTGTGTGAGGCAGGGTGTTTCCTCCATGTCTCTGCTCTGCGTGTCTCTGTGTGAGGCAGGGGGTTTCCTCCATGTCTCTGCTCTGCGTGTCTCTGTGTGAGGCAGGGGGTTTCCTCCATGTCTCTGCTCTGTGTGTCTCTGTGTGAGGCAGGGGGTTTCCTCCATGTCTCTGCTCTGTGTGTCTCTGTGTGAGGCAGGGGGTTTCCTCCATGTCTCTGCTCTGCGTGTCTCTGTGTGAGGCAGGGGGTTTTCTCCATGGCTTTTGCCTCTGTTGGTCTGACCTTGGGTAAAGGGGTTTTTCTCCTGGGTGTAGTGAGGTGTGTGGAGTTTGAGGTCTTTTCATTGTTAGTGATGTCTCCATGTTTTGGCTTTGGCTGGTGTGGGGTCCAGGTCTGGGGGGTCTGTTCAGCACAATGTCTTTCAGTTCTTTGGCCAGAAGGCTGACCCCTCGTTTGTTGAGGTGTTTGTCATCATACAGGTGGTGCTGCTCTATGGAGGGGTGTTGTGCCAGGCTGATGT
>NW_027464298.1:0-52500 GCF_050947455.1 Rhinoderma darwinii | reverse complement strand
CCTTTACCTTGGTTAACCTCTCAGAACTGTCAATCAAATGCGTTTTTTTTAATTAATTCCTACCAACTTACTCTGTAAAATGCGCAGGAGGGAGATTATGGCCAAAAGAGGCCGAGGCGCAGGAACCCTGTCCTTTTATTACCTAGAGGAAGAAGGGGGGTGAGTACCATGACCGCTCCCCTTGATGGAGAGGGGATGAATCCGGCCAATAAGGTAAGGCCGTGTTAACCCCTTGACTGGCTGGACCCGGGAACGGACCTAATCCCTAGCTAAAACTTATTATATTAACCCTTTCCTTCACACTGTCAAAGACCCGGCGGTTATACACCTATGGGTCTACTAGCCCATAAATGGACAGTGATGTCAGGAGAGAAGGAGTCCCAGGCAGAGTGCTAGTGGGTCTGGGGAAGCCTCTGACATCACTGTCCATATATGGACGTCACTATCCATAAATGGGCAGTGATGCCAGGAGCAGAGCAGAAGTCCCAGGCAGAGTGCTAGTAGTGATCTGCCAGGGACTATGGCTCTGGCATTGCCCTTGACAACACAGTCCCTGATTGATAGATAGATAGATAGATAGATGAGGTGTCGGCGTCCCCATGTTGTGTAGGGCGTCGCTTCTTATATGGTCCCCCAGGACTATAACCTGTCATTATTTATGGCCGCTCTTAGTCCAGACTTGTAAATGACTGGTGGACACTTCAGACACAGACCAGACAAAGAGCCGCCCCTGACCCCATGTAAGGACCGCATGACCGTCACAGCCGCGTTAACCATTTACCATGTGACAAAGGGCAGGAGAAGTCTGGTCTGCTGCCGCGGTCACCGCCTGTCCTGCGCTCCTTGACTTTCATCATCATCAGCCCCTATAATATAATGACTCATCTTCCCTCTACAATCAATAATACAGATGAGGAGCACCGTATATCTACTGCGCCCCCATGTCATATCTCTGACCAGCCCCACAACAATCACAGCGCTGGTCTCCTCACATGGGGCCGAGGGACCCGGGGGGTGAGGGACCCGGGGGGCCGAGGGACCCGGGAGGTGACTGCAAACTCTGCATCCCCTTTACTTCCGCCTCCGCCTGTTTCTGGAAAAGCCGGGTGACAACCAATAGGGCGGACGTGGGACTTCTCATTCACCTTTCTCATCTCCTGACTGGTAAATCCTCCCAGTTATGGAGCAGAATAACAGCAGGGGATGTGGATTTGCCCTGCAGGAGTCTGGGAGAGTTTGGTACGGGCCCCCGTGGGCGCTGTCATGGCGGTCATATCGGTGTCGTCCTTTCACCCTGTCAGACAAGTACAATGTGCGGCTTGTGGTGTGATCTTGTGTTTGGCTCTCTGGATTGTCCGCCCCTATGGCCGGCGCAGGTCTCGCTGTCGTCTCGGGGTGGACGTTGCTTCCTATAAGTAGATTTATGACTCTCGTCTGGAGCGGCTCTCGTGTCTCCTGTCACCCTCTAGTAATGAATTAATAGGGACAAGTGTGAGTCCCATCAATAATTACCAGGAGCATTGTCCACCCCATAGACCTGGTGCTGCCCATATAATGGCCGGTCAGTGACAGCACGCGTGGCCCCTCCGGCCCGATCCCTCACTATTTACCCCAGAACTCTCCTATCATCTGGGTTACAACAACACAAGGTCCATTGATACATTGTAAATAAAGTCTGAAGCTGCTGATTGGACGTCCCGAGCTCCCCCGTCCTGGCGCGGATGATCCTACAATGACTTTGCTCCTCGCAGAAGACGTTACCGGAGGGACCATCGAGCCCATGAAGAATCTCCTACACTAAAGTTAACGATTAACCCGGATCTCAATGCCCCGAGTACAGTATGATGAGGGGAGATGGATGGGGAAGGGGATTAAAGATTAACCCGGAGAGGGGGGCTTTGTATGAGGGGAAGATGGATTGAGGCAGGACCCAACAATGTACGCAGGAGCCGGTGCAAAGTGATGGGGACGGGACGACTTCTGCATCAGGAATTACCAATTTGCCAAAAGTAAATGAATAAAATAAATGATCCGGGACCGGAGAGACGGAGACTCAGGGACCTACCCCCCCCCCCCCGATGTGGGAGACCCGACAGTCACCTATTATTATTATTAATGTCTATTGAAACTCAAGCAGGAGGAGAAGTTAGCTACTTCCTCCCTGATGTCACTGCTGAACAACATTTCCCAGCATCCCTTGTTTTCCTTATGGAGAGACATGTGACCCTATATATAAATATCTGCGCTGTCAGACTCGTCCCCGGTGGTCCCTGATATCAGATCTTGCGTCACATTCTACAGGCTGAGATTCAATTCTGATACTACATATTTTGTGAGGGGGATGGGGAGCTGCGCTGTCCTGTGGTATCTCAGGGGGGTCTGTGGGTCCCCCAGGTATAGGGGTCCAGGGGGTCTATTGCTGCTCGGCCCTCACTATGTCATGACGCCGCACATGCAGCGACCGGCTTCTTCTATGGGGTTTGTACGTTTTGTTTGTCTCCATTTTGTCATCTCTGGATTGCGGACAATGATCATATTCAGATGTTTTCAGTGATGGATAAAGGATGGACGATCAGCAGGGACAATCCGGAGTCCAAACTGGAATCTTTTCCTTTTGGGGAAAAGAAAAACCTTGAATGTAGCAGAGTTGAGTGTGCACAGCCGATACTGCAGACAGAGGAGCCTGTGGACTGTAATAACAACCATCTCCATAGCAACAGCATATTCCAGGTTTTCACATAGATTCTAGCATAATATAACAATACAATATAACGTAACAGCATAATATAATAATACACTATAATAACAATACACTATAATAACAATACAATATAATAACAATACAATATAATAACAATACAATATAATAACAATACAATATAATAACAATACAATATAACATAATATAATAATACAATATAATAACAATACACTATAATAACAATACAATATAATAACAATACAATATAATAACAATACAATATAACATAATATAATACAATATAATAACAATACAATATAATAACAATACAATATAATAACAATACACTATAATAACAATACAATATAATAACAATACAATATAATAACAATACAATATAACATAATATAATACAATATAATAACAATACAATATAATAACAATACAATATAATAACAATACAATATAACATAATATAATAATACAATATAATAACAATACAATATAACATAATATAATACAATATAATAACAATACAATATAATAACAATACAATATAATAACAATACAATATAACATAATATAATAATACAATATAATAACAATACAATATAACATAATATAATAATACAATATAACAGCATATTATAAGATAAAAACAATAAAAATAAAAAAATAAAATAATATAACGATATAACATACTATAATGCTGCCTGGCTACATATTATCACTAGTATATCTCATAGTTAGAAAATTAGGGTATTAAATTATAATATGTGTAAAATAATACAAAATAACAATAGACAACAGAATATAACATTTATGAGAAGACCTAATTCTACATAATATAATATAACAATATAATGTACCATAATATATAATAAAACATAAGACAACATAATAAATGATAACAACATAACATAACAGTATAACGTAATATAATATAATATAACATAACAGTATAACGTAATATAATATAACATAACAGTATAACGTAATATAATATAACATAACAGTATAACGTAATATAATATAATATAACATAACAGTATAACGTAATATAATATAACATAAGAGTATAACGTAATATAATATAATATAACATAACAGTATAACGTAATATAATATAACATAACAGTATAACGTAATATAATATAACATAACAGTATAACGTAATATAATATAATATAACATAACAGTATAACGTAATATAATATAACATAACAGTATAACGTAATATAATATAATATAACAGTATAACGTAATATAATATAACATAACAGTATAACGTAATATAATATAACATAACAGTATAACGTAATATAATATAACATAACAGTATAACGTAATATAATATAATATAACATAACAGTATAACGTAATATAATATAACATAACAGTATAACGTAATATAATATAATATAACAGTATAACGTAATATAATATAATATAACATAACAGTATAACGTAATATCATATAATATAATATAACAGTATAACATAATATAATATAACATAACAGTATAACGTAATATCATATAATATAACATAACAGT
Source organism: Rhinoderma darwinii (assembly GCF_050947455.1). NCBI lineage: Eukaryota > Metazoa > Chordata > Amphibia > Anura > Rhinodermatidae > Rhinoderma > Rhinoderma darwinii. The sequence continues at coordinate 48,243 of NW_027464298.1, read as the reverse complement.
ATAACGTAATATAATATAACATAACAGTATAACGTAATATAATATAACATAACAGTATAACATAATATAATATAATATACCAGTATAACGTAATAAAATATAATATAACATAACAGTATAACGTAATATAATATAACATAACAGTATAACATAATATCATATAATATAATATAACAGTATAACATAATATAATATAATATAACATAACAGTATAACGTAATATAATATAACATAACAGTATAACGTAATATAATATAATATAACAGTATAACGTAATATAATATAACATAACATAATATAACATAATATAACATAACAGTATAACGTAATATAATATAATATAACAGTATAACATAATATAACATAATATAATATAACATAACAGTATAATGTAATATAATATAACATAACAGAATAACGTAATATAATATAACATAACAGTATAACATAATATAATATAACATAACATAACAGTATAACGTAATATAATATAACATAACAGTATAACGTAATATAATATAATATAACATAACAGTATAACGTAATATAATATAATATAATATAACAGTATAACATAATATAATATAACATAACAGTATAACGTAATATAATATAACATAACAGTATAACGTAATATAATATAATATAACAGTATAACGTAATATAATATAACATAACAGTATAACATAATATAATATAATATACCAGTATAACGTAATAAAATATAATATAACATAACAGTATAACGTAATATAATATAACATAACAGTATAACGTAATATCATATAATATAATATAACAGTATAACATAATATAATATAACATAACAGTATAACGTAATATAATATAACATAACAGTATAACGTAATATAATATAATATAACAGTATAACGTAATATAATATAACATAACAGAATAACGTAATATCATATAATATAACATAACAGTATAACGTAATATAATATAATATAACAGTATAACATAATATAACATAATATAATATAACATAACAGTATAATGTAATATAATATAACATAACAGAATAACGTAATATAATATCATATAATATAACATAACAGTATAACGTAATATAATATAATATAACATAACAGTATAACTTAATATAATATAATATAACATAACATAATATAATATAACAGTATAACATAATATAATATAACATAACAGTATAACGTAATATAATATAACATAACAGTATAACATAATATCATATAATATAATATAACAGTATAACATAATATAATATAATATAACATAACAGTATAACGTAATATAATATAATATAACAGTATAACATAATATAACATAATATAATATAACATAACAGTATAATGTAATATAATATAACATAACAGAATAACGTAATATAATATCATATAATATAACATAACAGTATAACGTAATATAATATAATATAACATAACAGTATAACTTAATATAATATAATATAACATAACATAATATAATATAACAGTATAACATAATATAATATAACATAACAGTATAACGTAATATAATATAACATAACAGTATAACATAATATCATATAATATAATATAACAGTATAACATAATATAATATAATATAACATAACAGTATAACGTAATATAATATAACATAACAGTATAACGTAATATAATATAATATAACAGTATAACGTAATATAATATAACATAACATAATATAATATAATATAACATAACAGTATAACGTAATATAATATAATATAACAGTATAACATAATATAACATAATATAATATAACATAACAGTATAATGTAATATAATATAACATAACAGAATAACGTAATATAATATAACATAACAGTATAACATAATATAATATAACATAACATAACAGTATAACGTAATATAATATAATATAACATAACAGTATAACGTAATATAATATAATATAATATAACAGTATAACATAATATAATATAACATAACTGTCATGGGGTTCGTTACATTAATAATGCACCATCACAATAACAGTATAACGTAATATAATATAACATAACAGTATAACGTAATATAATATAATATAACAGTATAACGTAATATAATATAACATAACAGTATAACATAATATAATATAATATACCAGTATAACGTAATAAAATATAATATAACATAACAGTATAACGTAATATAATATAACATAACAGTATAACGTAATATCATATAATATAATATAACAGTATAACATAATATAATATAACATAACAGTATAACGTAATATAATATAACATAACAGTATAACGTAATATAATATAATATAACAGTATAACGTAATATAATATAACATAACATAATATAACATAATATAACATAACAGTGTAACGTAATATAATATAATATAACAGTATAACATAATATAACATAATATAATATAACATAACAGTATAATGTAATATAATATAACATAACAGAATAACGTAATATAATATCATATAATATAACATAACAGTATAACGTAATATAATATAATATAACATAACAGTATAACTTAATATAATATAATATAACATAACATAATATAATATAACAGTATAACATAATATAATATAACATAACAGTATAACGTAATATAATATAATATAACATAACAGTATAACGTAATATAATATAATATAACATAACATAACAGTATAACGTAATATAATATAATATAACATAACAGTATAACGTAATATAATATAATATAACAGTATAACGTAACATAATATAATATAACATAACAGTATAACGTAATATAATATAACAGTATAACGTAATATAATATAACATAACAGTATAACGTAATATAATATAATATAACATAACAGTATAACGTAATATAATATAACATAACAGTATAACGTAATATAATATAACATAACAGTATAACGTAATATAATATAATATAATATAACAGTATAACGTAACATAATATAATATAACATAACAGTATAACGTAATATAATATAACATAACAGTATAACGTAATATAATATAACATAACAGTATAACGTAATATAATATAATATAACAGTATAACGTAATATAATATAACATAACATAATATAACGTAATATAATATAACATAACAGTATAACATAATATAATATAACATAACAGTATAACGTAATATAATATAACATAACAGTATAACGTAATATAATATAATATAACATAACAGTATAACGTAATATAATATAATATAATATAATATAACAGTATAACGTAACATAATATAATATAACATAACAGTATAACGTAATATAATATAACATAACATAATATAACGTAATATAATATAATATAACAGTATAACGTAATATAATATAACATAACATAATATAACGTAATATAATATAACATAACAGTATAACATAATATAATATAACATAACAGTATAACGTAATATAATATAACATAACAGTATAACGTAATATAATATAATATAACAGTATAACGTAATATAATATAACATAACAGTATAACATAATATAATATAACATAACATAACAGTATAACGTAATATAATATAACATAACAGTATAACGTAATATAATATAATATAACAGTATAACATAATATAATATAACATAACAGTATAACGTAATATAATATAACATAACAGTATAACGTAATATAATATAATATAACAGTATAACATAATATAATATAATATAACAGTATAACGTAATATAATATAACATAACAGAATAACGTAATATAATATAACATAACAACAGTATAACATAATATAATATAACATAACAGTATAACGTAATATTATATAATATAACAGTATAACATAATATAATATAATATAACAGTATAACGTAATATAATATAACATAACAGAATAACGTAATATAATATAATATAACATAACATAACAGTATAACATAATATAATATAACATAACAGTATAACGTAATATAATATAACAACAGAATAACGTAATATAATATAATATAACATAACATAACAGTATAACATAATATAATATAACATAACAGTATAACGTAATATAATATAACATAACATAACAGTATAACGTAATATAATATAATATAACAGTATAACGTAATATAATATAACATAACAGTATAACGTAATATAACATAACAGTATAACGTAATATAATATAATATAACAGTATAACGTAATATAATATAATATAACAGTATAACGTTATTCACTGTGCAATAGTAAATATACGTGGTTTTTCCCTTGAGTAATATATGTGTTTCACTGGATGAATACCAATGGGAATTTTTTGGTTAGAACCTAACCTTTAATGTGAGATTTATTTCTTTTTTTAAGCAATTTCAGATAGTGATACAATTGTATCCATAAGGTTCGTTCACTAGCGCTTGCGCACTTTACATTGACATATGTAATAAGTTCAGACAGGACAAGGATGAGATTTAAATGGTTAATACCATCACACTCTAGTATTTATAATTTATTTTAGCATTTTCCTGGTTTTTATTTATTTTTATATTTTTATATTTTTTTATAGTTATTCAAAAAATATTATGTTTAAATATTTTTGTTCCAAGTTGGGACCGGTACCCTCCTTGTCACAAGGTGTGTGCCAGGAACTGAAGCAACATGAGCAGCTGCTCTAGGAGTTCCTCTATATGAATCTCTTGTATTTCAGCTACTGCTGCTATAGAGATGTCTGTGCAGCTCTCTTATTAGCAGATCAGTGTAGACAATGCACTGATTCTATGATCAAACGTGGACATAGTGGCTAGCAACTATGTCCACGTTTGATCATAGAATCAGTGCATTGTCTACACAGACCTCTGGAATGCCAGAAGGTCTAATCTATTAACTCTGTGAGCCCCTGATGAATTACTGCAGAGTTACTTATGAGTAAGGAAACGCGTAGGGCTAGATAACTACAGATAGGCAGGATTAGTGTGTTGCTAAACACGAGATCCTCACAGTGGAATCCACAGCAGCAGCAGCTGAAGCTGTATCAGCTCCTGGCACACACTGGGCTTGATAAAGCAGCTGATCTGCTAATAAGAGAGCTGCACAGACATCTCTATAGCAGCAGTAGCTGAAATACAAGAGATTCATATAGAGGAACTCCTAGAGCAGCTGCTCATGTTGCTTCAGTTCCTGGCACACACCTTGTGACAAGGAGGGTACCGGTCCCAACTTGGAACAAAAATATTTAAACATAATATTTTTTGAATAACTATAAAAAAATATAAAAATATAAAAATAAATAAAAACCAGGAAAATGCTAAAATAAATTATAAATACTAGAGTGTGATGGTATTAACCATTTAAATCTCATCCTTGTCCTGTCTGAACTTATTACATATGTCAATGTAAAGTGCGCAAGCGCTAGTGAACGAACCTTATGGATACAATTGTATCACTATCTGAAATTGCTTAAAAAAAGAAATAAATCTCACATTAAAGGTTAGGCTCTAACCAAAAAATTCCCATTGGTATTCATCCAGTGAAACACATAACAGTATAACGTAATATAATATAACATAACATAATATAACATAACATAATATAACATAACAGTATAACGTAATATAATATAATATAACAGTATAACATAATATAATATAATATAACAGTATAACGTAATATAATATAACATAACAGAATAACATAATATAATATAATATAACATAACAGTATAACGTAATATAATATAACATAACATAACAGTATAATGTAATATAATATAACATAACAGTATAACGTAATATAATATAACAGTATAACGTAATATCATATAACATAACAGTATAACGTAATATAATATAACATAACAGTATAACGTAATATAATATAATATAACATAACAGTATAACATAATATAATATAATATAACATAACAGAATAACGTAATATAATATAATATAACATAACAGTATAACATAATATAATATAATATAACATAACAGTATAACGTAATATAATATAACATAACATAACAGTATAACATAATATAATATAACATAACAGAATAACGTAATATAATATCATATAACAGTATAACATAATATAATATAATATAACAGTATAACGTAACATAATATAATATAACATAACAGTATAACGTAATATAATATAACATAACAGTATAACGTAATATAATATAACATAACAGTATAACGTAATATAATATAATATAACAGTATAACGTAATATAATATAATATAACATAACATAACAGTATAACGTAATATAATATAATATAACATAATATAACGTAATATAATATAACATAACAGTATAACATAATATAATATAACATAACAGTATAACGTAATATAATATAACATAACAGTATAACGTAATATAATATAATATAACATAACAGTATAACGTAATATAATATAATATAACATAACAGTATAACGTAATATAATATAACATAACATAATATAACGTAATATAATATAACATAACAGTATAACATAATATAATATAACATAACAGTATAACGTAATATAATATAACATAACAGTATAACGTAATATAATATAATATAACATAACAGTATAACGTAATATAATATAATATAATATAATATAACAGTATAACGTAACATAATATAATATAACATAACAGTATAACGTAATATAATATAACATAACATAATATAACGTAATATAATATAATATAACAGTATAACGTAATATAATATAACATAACATAATATAACGTAATATAATATAACATAACAGTATAACATAATATAATATAACATAACAGTATAACGTAATATAATATAACATAACAGTATAACGTAATATAATATAATATAACAGTATAACGTAATATAATATAACATAACAGTATAACATAATATAATATAACATAACATAACAGTATAACGTAATATAATATAACATAACAGTATAACGTAATATAATATAATATAACAGTATAACATAATATAATATAACATAACAGTATAACGTAATATAATATAACATAACAGTATAACATAATATAATATAATATAACATAACAGTATAACATAATATAATATAATATAACAGTATAACATAATATAATATAATATAACAGTATAACGTAATATAATATAACATAACAGAATAACGTAATATAATATAATATAACATAACATAACAGTATAACATAATATAATATAACATAACAGTATAACGTAATATAATATAATATAACAGTATAACATAATATAATATAATATAACAGTATAACGTAATATAATATAACATAACAGTATAACATAATATAATATAATATAACAGTATAACATAATATAATATAACAGTATAACGTAATATAATATAACATAACAGAATAACGTAATATAATATAATATAACATAACATAACAGTATAACATAATATAATATAACATAACAGTATAACGTAATATAATATAATATAACAGTATAACATAATATAATATAATATAACAGTATAACGTAATATAATATAACATAACAGAATAACGTAATATAATATAATATAACATAACATAACAGTATAACATAATATAATATAACATAACAGTATAACGTAATATAATATAACATAACAGAATAACGTAATATAATATAATATAACATAACATAACAGTATAACATAATATAATATAACATAACAGTATAACGTAATATAATATAACATAACATAACAGTATAACGTAATATAATATAATATAACAGTATAACGTAATATAATATAATATAACAGTATAACATAATATAATATAATATAACAGAATAACATAATATAATATAATATAACATAACAGTATAACGTAATATAATATAACATAACATAACAGTATAATGTAATATAATATAACATAACAGTATAACGTAATATAATATAACATAACAGAATAACGTAATATAATATAATATAACATAACATAACAGTATAACATAATATAATATAACATAACAGTATAACGTAATATAATATAACATAACATAACAGTATAACGTAATATAATATAATATAACAGTATAACGTAATATAATATAACATAACATAATATAACATAATATAATATAACATAACATAACAGTATAACGTAATATAATATAATATAACAGTATAACATAATATAATATAATATAACAGTATAACGTAATATAATATAACATAACAGAATAACATAATATAATATAATATAACATAACAGTATAACGTAATATAATATAACATAACATAACAGTATAATGTAATATAATATAACATAACAGTATAACGTAATATAATATAATATAACATAACAGTATAACATAATATAATATAATATAACATAACAGAATAACGTAATATAATATAATATAACATAACAGTATAACGTAATATAATATAACATAACAGAATAACGTAATATAATATAATATAACATAACATAACAGTATAACATAATATAATATAACATAACAGTATAACATAATATAATATAACATAACAGTATAACGTAATATAATATAACATAACAGTATAACGTAATATAATATAATATAACAGTATAACGTAATATAATATAACATAACAGTATAACATAATATAATATAACATAACATAACAGTATAACGTAATATAATATAACATAACAGTATAACGTAATATAATATAATATAACAGTATAACATAATATAATATAATATAACAGTATAACGTAATATAATATAACATAACAGAATAACATAATATAATATAATATAACATAACAGTATAACGTAATATAATATAACATAACATAACAGTATAATGTAATATAATATAACATAACAGTATAACGTAATATAATATAATATAACATAACAGTATAACATAATATAATATAACATAACAGAATAACGTAATATAATATAATATAACATAACAGTATAACGTAATATAATATAATATAACAGTATAACATAATATAATATAATATAACAGTATAACGTAATATAATATAACATAACAGAATAACGTAATATAATATAATATAACATAACATAACAGTATAACATAATATAATATAACATAACAGTATAACGTAATATAATATAACATAACATAACAGTATAACGTAATATAATATAATATAACAGTATAACGTAATATAATATAACATAACATAATATAACATAATATAATATAACATAACAGTATAACGTAATATAATATAATATAACAGTATAACATAATATAATATAATATAACAGTATAACGTAATATAATATAACATAACAGTATAACGTAATATAATATAACATAACAGTATAACATAATATAATATAACATAACAGTATAACGTAATATAATATAACATAACAGAATAACGTAATATAATATAATATAACATAACATAACAGTATAACATAATATAATATAACATAACAGTATAACGTAATATAATATAACATAACATAACAGTATAACGTAATATAATATAATATAACAGTATAACGTAATATAATATAACATAACATAATATAACATAATATAATATAACATAACAGTATAACGTAATATAATATAATATAACAGTATAACATAATATAATATAATATAACAGTATAACGTAATATAATATAACATAACAGTATAACGTAATATAATATAACATAACAGTATAACGTAATATAATATAACATAACAGAATAACGTAATATAATATAATATAACAGTATAACGTAATATAATATAACATAACAGAATAACATAATATAATATAATATAATATAACATAACAGTATAATGTAATATAACATAACAGTATAACGTAATATAATATAATATAACATAACAGAATAACGTAATATAATATAACATAACAGAATAACGTAATATCACATAATATAGCTCGTCTGCATCTCGTGTACCTCATAGTAATATAATATAATGTATAAGATATAATATCCTTTATTAGGAGATGTGCGGCGTACAGGCCACTTCATGCAGACGCCGGACCTCCCACACATCACCTGGTCATGGCGTTCACATTTTGCCACATTTTCCCCAACATTTATTAACCCTAGGGTGAGATTCACACCAGCGTTTCCGTTTTGCGTCCTCCAAAAACGCTGCATTTTTGCTGCGTTGCAGTTCCGTGTGCGGCGCCCCCTGCGGTTTTTACGCGCGTATGTCATCCGTATCTCACGCGTTTTTTACGTCTACAAAAAAAAACTGAAGGTGGTGTTTTTTTTTCCTCATCATTTCTTTAGCGACTGGTGCGTGAATCACGGACAGCACGCGGATGACGTTCCTGCGCTGCCCGTTGCTTTCACGTACCCATTCACTTCCTTGGGCTGCGTGGTGCGCGAAAGTCCGCGCATGTCTGAACGGCGCCATTGAATTACATAGGTCCGTAAACTGTGCTCGTGTGAATCAGGCCTTAACGTGAAGGCGACAGTTTTTGTCATAGACTTGAGGCTCCGCGTACCTCGTGCCTCGCACCCCTTCAGTGACCCCCTGCCCCCCATTATACACGTACATTTTATATACCTGATAGCGTGGCTCTGGCCTCCAGTAGGGGGTGAGAGTTGCCCGGGGACCCCTGGGGCTTCCATTTTACCAGTGAATAGACCCCAGCAAGGGGGGCCCCGGCTGCAGAGAGATGTAAATGAAACATTGTTACTAATTGTGAGGTGGGGGCCATTCATCATGAAGACTAATAATACGGCTGCTGCAAGTCAAAGAAACATTCTGCTACAAAGAGGCGACAGTGCGCAGGAACTGACGGGCCGGGTCATTCACTGAGTGTTTATGTACAGACAGCAGGGGGCGCAACAACACAAGAGCCAGGGAGAGGATCAAAGAAGTCCAGTGCAATGTTATACACAGGGGGGAGGGACCCCAAAAAAGTCCTGAGGAGCTGGATGACGACCAATGTGGCTTCCCAGACCCCTGAAAGGTTAATGTGCCAAGAGATATGAGATACAACCCCTCATAACTAGACAGCATTGTCATTCAGGAGCCTGGGAAAGCTGGGTAGTGGTCATATCGAGTATTATATTATGCACAGAGTTGTATAAGGACTGGTCATGACACCCGTCTCAGTAATTCAGGGACCAACCAATTCCTCACCCCATTTCTGATCTTAATAATGGGGGACCCCCCTGGTAAGAAAGATCTAGAGAACTGACGGACTTCGACCTCCCCAGAAATCAAAGCTGTCAGATTTTTCCTGATGGATGACACCCCTGTTCTGATAGTTTGTTACAATGTATCAGTCTGGAGTCCAGGCTGTTCTCCGTCACAGAGGATTGTCCAGACCGGATACATTTAAACAAACCTGCAGCTTTGAAAGTATCAGGACAGATTTCCAGTTCATGGAGACAAACAGCAAGCAGAGATCTTGAAAATGGGGAAGAATTGAAACATAAAGTCTATTAGAAAGTTGCAGAAGTTTCCATTATACAGACACATGATGACTAATAAATATCAGTAAAGAGCTGGCTGTATATGGGTGATGTATTCTGTATGTATATACAGGTGTGATGACTGCACCCCGTATACACATTCAATGTCAGTATATACCGAGCTGAGGGGAGGAAATTCATCTGAACGTAAGCGACAAAGTCTCTGAAGCCCATTAACACAACCTAGAAGCTGCACTATATACTATATATATACACTGTATAGCCGCTCTCTCTATATATATATATATACTGTATAGCCGCTCTCTATCTCTCGCTATATATATATATATACACACACTGTATAGCCGCTCTCTCTCTATATATATATATATACTGTATAGCCGCTCTCTATCTCTCGCTATATATATACACACTGTATAGCCGCTCTCTATCTCTCGCTATATATATATACACACTGTATAGCCGCTCTCTATCTCTCGCTATATATATACACACTGTATAGCCGCTCTCTATCTCTCGCTATATATATATATATACACACTGTATAGCCGCTCTCTTAATATATATATATATATATACACACTGTATAGCCGCTCTCTCTCTATATGTATATATACTGTATAGCCTCTCTCTCTATATGTATATATATACTGTATAGCCGCTCTCTATATGTATATATACTGTATAGCCGCTCTCTATATGTATATATATACTGTATAGCCGCTCTCTATATGTATATATACTGTATAGCCGCTCTCTATATGTATATATATACTGTATAGCCGCTCTCTATATGTATATATACTGTATAGCCGCTCTCTATATGTATATATACTGTATAGCCGCTCTCTCTCTCTCTATATATATATACATTGCATAGCAGAGGCGTAGCTAGGTTCTCCAGCGCCCGGGGCAAAGATTCAGTTTGGCGCCCCCCCACCAACCTCTTTCCCGACATCTCCTTCCCCCTCGCCGTGTTTGTTTTCTCTACCAATTGACGTGTTATTTCTTTTTATGTAACGTGAGCATAAAAACATTTGTACATTTTACAAGCACCATAGTTCTATACACAACACCAGAACCAAGCTCAGTACATATATACAGCACCAGAACCAAGCTCATACATATATACAACACCAGAACCAAGCTCATACATATATACAGCATCAGAACCAAGCCCAGTACATAATATACAGCCCCAGAACCAAGCTCGGTACATAAATACAGCCCCAGAACAAATACAGCTCAATTTAGTGCAACCCCTGCCGTATAGGTTTGTACGGCGTAGAACTACAGCTCCCAGCATGGCCCGAACAATGATAAGGATATGCTGGGAGATGCCGTTTCACAAAAATAAATCATATCATAATCATACCACCCATCATCTCGCTGCAGATCATACAGTGACTACAGTGCTGATTAGAGGCAGAGTGAACATTTACATTGAGTGACTCACTGGTGACGTCTCAGATTCTAGTTCTTTTTCTCCATCCGGTCCAGACCTCTATGATGACTTCTCCCGGTCACAGGCCATTTCTGCAGTTTGCCGCTCACATGTCTTCAGATTCTCACTGTTCAAACATTTCTGCACCTATAAATAAATATACCGTTATCATTATACCACACACTGCGCCCCTAAATATAATAGCGCCATACACTGCACCTCTAATTATAATAGCACCATACACCGTGTCCCACACACACACTGTGCCCCCTGTAGATAGTGCCTGCCATAGAGCCCCCTGTAGATAGTGCCCCCATATAGCCCACCCCTGTATATAGTGTCCCACAAATAACTCCCCCTATAGTGCTCTACAGATAGCCCACCCCTGTATATAGCCCCCCTGTAGATATAGCCCACCCCTGTATATAGTGCTCCACGTATAGCCCACCCCTGTATATAGTGCTCCACGTATAGCCCAACCCTGTATATAGCCCCCTGTAGATATAGCCCACCCCTGTATATAGTGCTCCACGTATAGCCCAACCCTGTATATAGCCCCCTGTAGATATAGCCCAGCCCTGTATATAGTGCTCTACAGATAGCCCACCCCTGTATATAGCCCCCTGTAGATATAGCCCAGCCCTGTATATAGTGCTCCACATATAGCCCAACCCTGTATGTAGCCCCCTGTAGATATAGCCCACCCCTGTATATAGTGATCCACATATAGTCCACCCCTGTATATAGTGCTACACAGATAGCCCACCCCTGTATATAGCCCCCCCTGTCAATAGACACCCCCCCCGTAGATAAAGCCCCCGCATGTAGATAAAGCCCCCCCTCCGTAGATAAAGTCCCCCCGTAGATAAAGCCCCCCCTCCGTAGATAAAGTCCCCCCGTGTAGATAAAGTCCCCCCGTAGATAAAGTCCCCCCGTAGATAAAGTCCCCCCTGTAGATACAGCCACACACTTTTTATTACAATTAAAAAAAACAAAAAATATTTAAACTCACCTTATTCCCGCTCCCACGCCGTCCGGCAGCCATGGAGACCGGCTCTCTTCTGCGCAGGTCTCCTGGGGGTTGAACGAAGCGTCTATGAAAGGTGCTGATTGGCTGGGCAGGATGACTTTCCCTGTCACTCAGCGCCTTTCATCGACAGAAGCTTCTCTGGTACAAAAGGTACCAGTCGCTTCACTCGTGGAAAGGCGCTGAATGGCCGGGCACGGCACATTGCTTCTAAGACACAGGTACAATTATAGTGCAGGAGGAGGTGGCGCTGGCGCCCCCCTCTAAGCTGCACCCGGGGCACATGCCCCGCCTGCCCCCCCCCTAGCTACACCCCTGTGCATAGCCACTCTCTCTATATATACTGATAGCCACTCTCTCTCTCTCTCTATATATATATACTGTATAGCCGCTCTCTATATGTATATATACTGTATAGCCGCTCTCTATATGTACATATATACTGTATAGCCGCTCTCTATATGTATATATACTGTATAGCCGCTCTCTATATGTATATATACTGTATAGCCGCTCTCTATATGTACATATATACTGTATAGCCGCTCTCTATATGTATATATACTGTATAGCCGCTCTCTATATGTATATATACTGTATAGCCGCTCTCTATATGTATATATATAATGTATAGCCGCTCTCTATATGTATATATACTGTATAGCCGCTCTCTATATGTATATATACTGTATAGCCGCTCTTTATATGTATATATACTGTATAGCCGCTCTCTATATGTATATATACTGTATAGCCGCTCTCTATATGTACATATATACTGTATAGCCGCTCTCTATATGTATATATACTGTATAGCCGCTCTCTATACGTATATATACTGTATAGCCGCTCTATATGTATATATACTGTATAGCCGCTCTCTATATGTATATATATACTGTATAGCCGCTCTCTATATGTATATATACTGTATAGCCGCTCTCTATATGTATATATATAATGTATAGCCGCTCTCTATATGTATATATACTGTATAGCCGCTCTCTATATGTATATATACTGTATAGCCGCTCTCTATATGTATATATATAATGTATAGCCGCTCTCTATATGTATATATATACTGTATAGCCGCTCTCTATATGTATACAGTATGTAGATGTAGGTATCACTGTCTCTTCAGGGAGCATAAAACTAATAAAAGCTGCCATTCTATGTTATCAGCCACATAGTTATGAGCAGCAGGGCGGTGTCTTTCAGTGGGACTATTGGCCCAGTTGCCCGCTATGTGGCAGTGCCAGGGTGATAGGGCCAGTTGCCCGCTATGTGGCAGTGCCAGGGTGATAGGGCCAGTTGCCCGCTATGGGGCACTGCTAGGGTGATAGGGCCAGTTGCCCGCTATGTGGCAGTGCCAGGGTGATAGGGCCAGTTGCCCGCTATGTGGCAGTGCCAGGGTGATAGGCCCCTCTATTATTAATAGTCACTCATGTATCAGGAGTTTTGGTAGTTGAGAAGTCGTTTATGACTTTTCCTGCATTCGTTACTTCTTACATTAGTGATGGACACAGGCGGGACCCTCTGCCCAGGGCTGTCAGGACCATCATCAGTCACCTGGCATCCCTATTGAGGAGACGGGCATTGAGAGCAGGAAATACTTGAGTACAGAGGCCTGGTTATCCATTAACCCCACCGTAGAGCCCCCCATATACACATTTACATTGGCAGCCATGTATTAGCAGGGAGATGGATTGGAGATGCCGGGTTAACTATTAACCATGTCACCCATGTCACCCAGGCTCAATGCCCAGGGATAAGCGGCTTCTGTGAAGGGCTCTCAGCTATTCAAGGGCGCCATCTAGTGGAGTCTGGTGGGACTGCAGATGACACACAAATACTTTAGACCACGACCGTTTTCTTGCGGCTTCAATTTATCCACAATTTTGCACACGACTGTGATTTACACGGGGGTGTGGGGGCCGCAATTACAGACCGCAAAAACTTGTCTGCTGGTTCAGTGTATGTACAGACAATACTCTGCTGTCCACTGCTGGTTCAGTGTCTGTACACAGAATACTTGGCTGTTCTTTGCTGGTTCAGTGTCTGTACAGAGAATACTCTGCTGCCCTCTGCTGGTTCAGTGTCTGTACAGAGAATACTCTGCTGCCCTCTGCTGGTTCAGTGTCTGTAGGGATAATACTCTGCTGCTATCTGCTGGTTCAATATCTGCACAGAGTATACTATGCTGCCCTCTGCTTGTTCAGTGTCTGTACAGAGAATACTCTGCCGCCCTCTGCTTGTTCAGTGTCTGTACAGAGAATACTCTGCTGCCCTTTGCTTATTCAGTCTCTGTACAGAGAATACTCTGCTGCCCTCTGCTAGTTCAGTGTCTGTATGGAGAATACTCTGCTGCCCTTGCTGGTTCAGTGTCTGTAAAGAGAATACTCGGCTGTCCTTTGCTGGTTCAGTGTCTGTATAGAGAAAACTCTGCTGCCCTCTGCTTGTTTAATGTCGGTACAGAGTATACTATGCTGTCCTCTGCTGGTTCAGTCTCTGTACAGAGAAAACTCTGCTACCCTCTGCTTGTTCAGTTTCTGTACAGAGAATACTCTGCTTCCCTCTGCTGGTTCGTTGTCTGTACAGAGAATACTCTGCTGTCCTCTGCTGGTTCAGTGTCGGTACAGAGAATACTCTGCCGTCCTCTCCTGGTTCAGTGTCGGTACAGAGAATACTCGGCTGCCCTCTGCTGGTTCAGTGTTGGTACAGAGAATATTCGGCAGCCTCTGCTGGTTCAGTGTCTGTACAGAGAATACTCTGCTGCCCGTTGCTTGTTCAGTGTCTATACAGAGAATACTCTGTTGGCCTCTGCTGGTACAGTGTCTGTACAGAGAATAATCTGCTTCCCTCTGCTGGTTCAGTGTCTCTACATTGAATACTCTGCTGTCCTCTGCTGGTAAAGTGTCTGTACACAGAATACTTTGCTGCTCTCTGCTTGTTCAGTTTTGGTACAGAGAATACTCTGCTGTCCTCCGCTGGTTCAGTGTCTGTACAGAAAATATTCTGCGCCGTCTGCTTGTTCAGTGTATGTACAGAGTATACTCTGCTTCCCTCTGCTGGTTCAGTGTCTGTACAGAGAATACTCTGCTGCCCTCTGCTGGTTCAGTGTCTGTACAGAAAATACTCTGCTCCCTCTGCTGGTTCAGTGTCTGTACAGGGAATACTCTGCCGCCCTCTGCTTGTTCAGTGTCTGTACAGAGAATACTCTGCTGCCCTTTGCTTATTCAGTCTCTGTACAGAGAATACTCTGCTGCCCTTGCTGGTTCAGTGTCTGTAAAGAGAATACTCGGCTGTCCTTTGCTGGTTCAGTGTCTGTATAGAGAAAACTCTGCTGCCCTCTGCTTGTTTAATGTCGGTACAGAGTATACTATGCTGTCCTCTGCTGGTTCAGTCTCTGTACAGAGAAAACTCTGCTACCCTCTGCTTGTTCAGTTTCTGTACAGAGAATACTCTGCTTCCCTCTGCTGGTTCGTTGTCTGTACAGAGAATACTCTGCTGTCCTCTGCTGGTTCAGTGTCGGTACAGAGAATACTCTGCCGTCCTCTCCTGGTTCAGTGTCGGTACAGAGAATACTCGGCTGCCCTCTGCTGGTTCAGTGTTGGTACAGAGAATATTCGGCAGCCTCTGCTGGTTCAGTGTCTGTACAGAGAATAATCTGCTTCCCTCTGCTGGTTCAGTGTCTCTACATTGAATACTCTGCTGTCCTCTGCTGGTAAAGTGTCTGTACACAGAATACTTTGCTGCTCTCTGCTTGTTCAGTTTTGGTACAGAGAATACTCTGCTGTCCTCCGCTGGTTCAGTGTCTGTACAGAAAATATTCTGCGCCGTCTGCTTGTTCAGTGTATGTACAGAGTATACTCTGCTTCCCTCTGCTGGTTCAGTGTCTGTACAGAGAATACTCTGCTGCCCTCTGCTGGTTCAGTGTCTGTACAGAAAATACTCTGCTCCCTCTGCTGGTTCAGTGTCTGTACAGGGAATATTCTGCCGCCCTCTGCTTGTTCAGTGTCTGTACAGAGAATACTCTGCTGCCCTTTGCTTATTCAGTCTCTGTACAGAGAATACTCTGCTGCCCTCTGCTAGTTCAGTGTCTGTATGGAGAATACTCTGCTGCCCTTGCTGGTTCAGTGTCTGTAAAGAGAATACTCGGCTGTCCTTTGCTGGTTCAGTGTCTGTATAGAGAAAACTCTGCTGCCCTCTGCTTGTTTAATGTCGGTACAGAGTATACTATGCTGTCCTCTGCTGGTTCAGTCTCTGTACAGAGAAAACTCTGCTACCCTCTGCTTGTTCAGTTTCTGTACAGAGAATACTCTGCTTCCCTCTGCTGGTTCGTTGTCTGTACAGGGAATACTCTGCTGTCCTCTGCTGGTTCAGTGTCGGTACAGAGAATACTCTGCCGTCCTCTCCTGGTTCAGTGTCGGTACAGAGAATACTCGGCTGCCCTCTGCTGGTTCAGTGTTGGTACAGAGAATATTCGGCAGCCTCTGCTGGTTCAGTGTCTGTACAGAGAATACTCTGCTGCCCGTTGCTTGTTCAGTGTCTATACAGAGAATACTCTGTTGGCCTCTGCTGGTACAGTGTCTGTACAGAGAATAATCTGCTTCCCTCTGCTGGTTCAGTGTCTCTACATTGAATACTCTGCTGTCCTCTGCTGGTAAAGTGTCTGTACACAGAATACTTTGCTTCTCTCTGCTTGTTCAGTTTTGGTACAGAGAATACTCTGCTGTCCTCCGCTGGTTCAGTGTCTGTACAGAAAATATTCTGCGCCGTCTGCTTGTTCAGTGTATGTACAGAGTATACTCTGCTTCCCTCTGCTGGTTCAGTGTCTGTACAGAGAATACTCTGCTGCCCTCTGCTGGTTCAGTGTCTGTACAGAAAATACTCTGCTCCCTCTGCTGGTTCAGTGTCTGTACAGAGAATACTCTGCTGCCCTCTGCTAGGTCAGTGTCTGTACAGAGAATACTCTGGTCTCTGCTGGTTCAGTGTCTGTACAGAGTATACTATGCTGTACAGAGAATACTCTGCCACCCTCTGCTTGTTCAGTGTCCGTACAGAGAATACTCTACTGCAAGTTGCTTGTTCAGTGTCTGTACAGAGAATACTCTGCTTCCCTCTGCTGGTACAGTGTCTGTACAGAGAATACTCTGCTTCCCTCTGTTGGTTCAGTGTCTGTGCAGAGAATACTCTGCTTCCCTTTGCTTGTTCAGTGTCTGTTCAGAGAATATTGTGCTTCCCTCTGCTTGTTCAGTGTCTGTTCAGAGAATACTCTGCTGCCCTCTGCTGGTTCAGTGTCTGTACAGAGAATACTCTGCTGCCCTCTGCTGGTTCAGTGTCTGTACAGAGAATACTCTGCTGCCCTCTGCTGGTTCAGTGTCTGTACAGAGAATACTCTGCTGTCCTCTGCTGGTTCAGTGTCTGTACGGAGAATACTCTGCTGCTATCTGTTGGTTCTGTATCTGTATAGAGAATACTCTGCTGTCCTCTGCTGGTTCAGTGTCTGTACAGAGAATACTCTGCTGCCCTCTGTTGGTTCAGTATCTGTACAGAGAATACTCTGCTGTCCTCTGCTGGTTTAGTGACTATACAGAGAATATTCTGCCGCCTTCTGCTTGTTCAGTGTCTGTACAGAGTATACTATACTTCCCTCTGCTGGTTCAGTGTCTGTACAGAGAATACTCTGCTGCCCTCTGCTGGTTCAGTGTCTGTACAGAGAATACTCTGCTTCCCTCTGCTGGTTCAGTGTCTGTACAGAGAATACTCTGCCGCCCTCTGCTGGTTCAGTGTCTGTACAGAGAATACTCTGCTGCCCTCTGTTGGTTCAGTATCTGTACAGAGAATACTCGGCTGACCTCTACTGGTTGAGTGTCTGTACAGAGAATACTCTGCTGCCCTCTGTTGGTTCAGTGTCGGTACAGAGAATACTCGGCTGTCCTCTGCTGGTTCAGTGTCTGCGCACGGAATACTCTGCTGTCCTCTGCTGGTTCAGTGTCTGTAGGCGGGAAAACTCTGCTGTCCTCTAGGCTGGTTAAGTGTCTGTACAGAGTATAATATGTTTCCCTCTGCTGGTGCAGTGTCTGTACAGTGTATACTATGCTGCCTTCTGCTTGTTCAGTGTCTGTACAGAGAATAGTCTGCTTCCCTCTGCTTGTTCAGTGTCTGTACAGAGAGCACTCTGCTTCCCTTTGC
Source organism: Rhinoderma darwinii (assembly GCF_050947455.1). NCBI lineage: Eukaryota > Metazoa > Chordata > Amphibia > Anura > Rhinodermatidae > Rhinoderma > Rhinoderma darwinii. The sequence goes on along the minus strand of NW_027464298.1, from coordinate 28,183 downwards.
TTGTTCAGTCTCTGTACAGAGAATACTCTGCTGTGCTCTGCTGGTTCAGTGTCTGTACAGAAAATACTATACTGCTCTCTGCTAGTACAGTGTCTCTATGGAGAATATTCTGTTGCTATCTGTTGGTTCAGTGTCTGTACATAGAATACTCTGCTGTCCTCTGCTGGTTCAGTGTCTGTATAGAGAATAATCTGCTCCCCTCTGCTGGTTCAGAGTCTGTACAGAGAATACTCTGCTTCTCTCTGCTGGTTCAGTGTCTGTACTCAGAATACTGTGCTGCACTCTGCTGGTTGTGTCTTTACACAGAATACTCTGCTGTCCTCTGCTGGTTCAGTGACTGTACAGAGAAAACTCTGCTGTCCTCCGCTGGATCAGTGTCTGTACTGAGTATACTATGCTGCCCTCTGCTGGTTCAGGCGGGAAAACTCTGCTGTCCTCTGCTGGTTCAGTGTCTGTACAGAGTACAATTTGCTTCCCTCTGCTGGTTCAGTGTCTGTACAGTGCATACTATGCTGCCCTCTGCTTGTTCAATGTTTGTACACAGAATACTCTGCTGTTCTCTACTTATTCATTGTCAGTACAGAGAATACTCGGCTGTCCTCTGCTGGTTCAGTGTCTGTACAGAGAATACTCGGCTGTCCACTGCTGGTTCAGTGTCTGTACAGAGTATACTTTGCTGTCCTCTGCTGGTTCAGTATCCGTACAGAGTATACTCTGCTGCCCTCTGTTGGTTCAGTATCTGTACAGAGAATACTCGGCTGACCTCTACTGGTTGAGTGTCTGTACAGAGAATACTCTGCTGCCCTCTGCTGGTTCAGTGTCGGTACAGAGAATACTCTGCTTCCCTCTGCTGGTTCAGTGTCTGTACACAGAATACTTTGCTGTCCTCTGCTGGTTCAGTGTCTGTACACAGAATACTCTGCTGTCCTCTGCTGGTTCAGTGTCTGTACACAGAATACTTTGCTGTCCTCTGCTGGTTCAGTGTCTGTACACAGAATACTCTGCTGTCCTCTGCTGGTTCAGTGTTTGTACACAGAATACTTTGCTGTCCTCTGCTGGTTCAGTGTCTGTACACAGAATACTCTACTTCCCTCTGCTGGTTCAGTGTCTATACACAGAATACTCTGCTGTCCTCTGCTGGTTCAGTGTCTGTACACAGAATACTTTGCTGTCCTCTGCTGGTTCAGTGTCTATACACAAAATACTCTGCTGTCCTCCACTGGTTCAGTGTCTGTACAGAGAATATTCTGCTTCGCTCTGCTTGTTCAGTGTCTGTACAGAGTATACTCTGCTGTCCTCTGCTGGTTCAGTGTCTGTATTGAGAATAATCTGCTGTCCTCTGCTGGTTCAGTGTCTGTACAGAGAATACTCTGCTGCCCTCTGCTAATTCAGTGTCTCCACAGAGAATACTCTGGTCCTCTGCTGGTAAAGTGTCTGTACAGAGTATACTATGCTGTATAGAGAATACTCTGCCGCTCTCTGCTTGATCTGAGTCCTTACAGAGAATACTCTACTGCCCGTTGCTTGTTCAGTGTATGTACAGAGAATACACCGCTATCCTCTACTTGTTCATTGTCTGTACAGAGAATACTCTGCTGGCCTCTGTTGGTTCAGTGTCTGTACATAGAATACTCTGCTGTCCTCAGCTGGTTCAGTGTCTGTATAGAGAATAATCTGCTCCCCTCTGCTGGTTCAGAGTCTGTACAGAGAATACTCTGCTGCTCTCTGCTGGTTCAGTGTCTGTACTCAGAATACTGTGCTGCACTCTGCTGGTTGTGTCTTTACACAGAATACTCTGCTGTCCTCTGCTGGTTCAGTGACTGTACAGAGAAAACTCTGCTGTCCTCCGCTGGATCAGTGTCTGTACTGAGTATACTATGCTGCCATCTGCTGGTTCAGGCGGGAAAACTCTGCTGTCCTCTGCTGGTTCAGTGTCTGTACAGAGTACAATTTGCCTCCCTCTGCTGGTTCAGTGTCTGTACAGTGCATACTATGCTGCCCTCTGCTTGTTCAATGTTTGTACACAGAATACTCTGCTGTTCTCTACTTATTCATTGTCAGTACAGAGAATACTCTGCTTGTTCAGTGTTTGTACAGAGAATACTCGGCTGTCCTCTGCTGGTTCAGTATCTGTACAGAGAATACTCTGCTGCCCTCTGTTGGTTCAGTATCTGTACAGAGAATACTCGGCTGACCTCTACGGTTTGAGTGTCTGTACAGAGAATACTATGCTGCCCTCTGCTGGTTCAGTGTCGGTACAGAGAATACTCGGCTGTCCTCTGCTGGTTCAGTGTCTGTACACAGAATACTCTGCTGTCCTCTGCTGGTTCAGTGTCTGTACACAGAATACTTTGCTGTCCTCTGCTGGTTCAGTGTCTGTACACAGAATACTCTACTTCCCTCTGCTGGTTCAGTGTCTATACACAGAATACTCTGCTGTCCTCTGCTGGTTCAGTGTCTGTACACAGAATACTTTGCTGTCCTCTGCTGGTTCAGTGTCTATACACAAAATACTCTGCTGTCCTCCGCTGGTGCAGTGTCTGTACAGAGAATATTCTGCTTCGCTCTGCTTGTTCAGTGTCTGTACAGAGAATAATCTGCTGTCCTCTGCTGGTTAGTGTCTGTACAGAGAATAATCTGCTGTCCTCTGCTGGTTCAGTGTCTGTACAGAGAATAATCTGCTGTCCTCTGCTGGTTCAGTGTCTGTACAGAGAATACTCTGCTGCCCTCTGCTAATTCAGTGTCTCCACAGAGAATACTCTGGTCCTCTGCTGGTAAAGTGTCTGTACAGAGTATACTATGCTGTATAGAGAATACTCTGCCGCTCTCTGCTTGTTCTGAGTCCTTACAGAGAATACTCTACTGCCCGTTGCTTGTTCAGTGTATGTACAGAGAATACACCGCTATCCTCTACTTGTTCATTGTCTGTACAGAGAATACTCTGCTGGCCTCTGCTGGTTCAGTGTCTGTACAGAAAATACTCTGCTTCTCTCTGCTTGTTCAGTGTCTGTACAGAGAATACTCTGCTGTCCTCTGCTGGTTCAGTATCTGTACAGAGAATACTCTGCTTCCCTCTGCTGGTTCAGTGTCTGTACAGAGAATACTCTGCTGTCCTTTGCTTTTCCAGTGTCTGTTCAGAGAATTCTCTGCTTCACTCTGCTCGTTCAGTGTCTGTAAAGAGAATACTCTGCTTCCTTCTGCTGGTTCAGTGACTGTACAGAGAATACTCTGCTGTCCACTGCTGGTTCAGTGTCTGTACACAGAATACTCTGCAGCTCTCTGCTGTTTCAGTGTTGGTACAGAGAATACCCTGCTGTCCTCTGCTGGATTATTGTCTGTAAAGAGAATATTCTGCTGCCCTCTGCTTGTTCAGTGTCTGTGCAGCGTATACAATGCTTCCCTCTGCTGGTTCAGTGTATGTACAGAGAACACTCTGCTGCCCTCTGCTGGTTCAGTGTCTGTACAGAGAATACTCTGCTGCCCCCTGCTGGTTCAGTATCTGTGCAGAGAATACTCTGCTGCCCCCCTGCTGGTTCAGTGTCTGTACAGAGAATACTCCGTGGTCCTCTACTTGTTCATTGTCTGTACAGAGAATACTCTGCTGGCCTCTGCTGGTTCAGTGTCTGTACAGAAAATACTCTGCTTCCCTCTGCTTTTTCAGTGTCTGTACAGAGAATACTCTGCTGTCCTCTGCTGGTTCAGTGTCTGTACAGAGAATACTCTGCAGCCCTCTGCTGATTCAGTATCTGTACAGAGAATACTCTGGTCCTCTACTGGTTCAGTGTCTGTACAGAGAACACTCTTCTTCCCTCTGCTTGTTCAGTGTCTGTACACAGAATACTTTGCTGTCCTCTGCTGGTTCAGTGTCTGTACAGAAAATACTCTGCTGCCCTCTGCTGGTTCAGTGTCTGTATCGGGAATACTCTGCTTCCCTCTGCTGGTTCACTGTCTGAACAGAGCATGCTCTGCCACTCTCTACTGGTCAGTGTCTGAACGAGCATGCTCTGCCGCCCTCTTTTGGTAAGTGTCTGTACAGAGTATGCTCTGCCGCTCTCTACTGGTCAGTGTCTGTACAGAGCATGCTCTGCCACTCTCTACTGGTCACTGTCTGTACAGAGCATGCTCAGCCGCCCTCTTTTGGAGTATGTTCCGCCACCCTATTCTGGTTCAGTGTCTGTGCAGAGCATGCTCTGCCGCTCTCTATTGGTCAGTGTCTGTACAGAGCTTGCTCTGCCATCCTCTACAAGTTCAGTGTCTGTACAGAGCATGCTCTGCTGCTCTCTACTGGTCAGTGTCTGTACAGAGCATGCTCAGCCGCCCTCTTCTGGTTCAGTGTCTGTAAAGAGCATGCCCTGCCACCATCCTCTTGTTCAGTGTCTGTACAGAGCATGCTCTGCCATCCTCTGCTGGTTCAGTGTCTGTACAGAGCATGCTCTGCCGCACTCTACTGGTATGTGTCTGTACAGAGCATGCTCTGCCGCTCTCTAGTGGTCATTGTCTGTACAGAGCATGCTCTGCCGCTCTCTACTGGTCAGTGTCTGTACAGAGCATGCTCTGCCACTCTCTACTGGTCATTGTCTGTACAGAGCATGCTCTGCCGCTCTCTACTGGTCAGTGTCTGTACAGCGCATGCTCTGCCGCCCTCTTCTTGGTCAGTGTCTGTACAGAGCATGCTCTGCCACCCTCTTCTGGTTCAGTAGTATGTAAAGAGCATGCTCTGCCGCTCCCTACTGGTCAGTGTCTGTACAGAGCATGCTCTGCCACCCTCTTCTGGTTCAGTAGTATGTAAAGAGCATGCTCTGCCGCTCCCTACTGGTTCAGTGTCTGTACAGAGCATGCTCCACCGCCCTCTTCTGGTTCAATGTCTGTACAGAGCATGCTCTGCCGCTCCCTACTGGTCAGTGTCTGTACAGAGCATGCTCTGCCGCTCCCTACTTGTCAGTGTCTGTACAGAGCATGCTCTGCCGCTCTCTACTGGTCAGTGTCTGTACAGAGCATGCTCTGCCGCTCTCTAGTGGTCATTGTCTGTACAGAGCATGCTCTGCCGCTCTCTACTGGTCAGTGTCTGTACAGAGCATGCTCTGCCACTCTCTACTGGTCATTGTCTGTACAGAGCATGCTCTGCCGCTCTCTACTGGTCAGTGTCTATACAGAGCATGCTCAGCCGCCCTCTTTTGGTTCAGTGTCTGTACAGAGCATGCCCTGCCACTCTCTACTGGTCATTGTCTGTACAGAGCATGCTCTGCCGCTCTCTACTGGTCAGTTTCTGTACAGAGTATGTTCCGCCACCCTATTCTGGTTCAGTGTCTGTGCAGAGCATGCTCTGCCGCTCTCTATTGCTCAGTGTCTGTACAGAGCATGCTCTACCGCACTTTACTGGTATGTGTCTGTACAGAGCATGCTCTGCCGCCCTCTTCTGGTTCAGTGTCTGTACAGAGCATGCCCTGCCACCCTCTTCTTGTTCAGTGTCTGTACAGAGCATGCTCTGCCGCTCTCTACTGGTCATTGTCTGTATAGAGCATGCTCTGCCGCTCTCTACTGGTCAGTGTCTGTACAGAGCATGCTCTGCCGCCCTCTTCTGGTTCAGTATCTGTACAGAGCATGCTCTACCGCCCTGTTCTGGTTTAGTGTCTGTACAGAGCATGCTCTGTCGCTCTATACTGGTCAGTGTCTGTAAAGAGCATGCTCTGCTGCCCTCTTCTGGTTTAGTGTCTGTACAGAGCATGCTCCGCCGATTTCTACTGGTCAGGGTCTGTACAGAGCATGTGCTGCAGCTCTCTACTGGTCAGTGTCTGTACAGAGCATGCTCTACCGCCCTCTTCTGGTTCAATGTCTGTACAGAACCTGGTTCAATGTCTGTACAGAGCATGCTCTGCCGCCCTCTTCTGGTTCAGTGTCTGTAAAGAGCATACTCTGCCGCTCCTTACTGGTCAGTGTCTGTACAGCGCATGCTCTGCCGCCCTCTTCTTGGTCAGTGTCTGTACAGAGCATGCTCTGCCACCCTCTTCTGGTTCAGTAGTATGTAAAGAGCATGCTCTGCCGCTCTCTACTGGTTCAGTGTCTGTACAGAGCATGCTCTACCGCCCTCTTCTGGTTCAATGTCTGTACAGAGCATGCTCTGCCGCTCCCTACTGGTCAGTGTCTGTACAGAGCATGCTCTGCCGCTCCCTACTTGTCAGTGTCTGTACAGAGCATGCTCTGCCGCTCTCTACTGGTCAGTGTCTGTACAGAGCATGCTCTGCTGCTCTCTAGTGGTCATTGTCTGTACAGAGCATGCTCTGCCGCTCTCTACTGGTCAGTGTCTGTACAGAGCATTCTCTGCCACTCTCTACTGGTCATTGTCTGTACAGAGCATGCTCTGCCGCTCTCTACTGGTCAGTGTCTATACAGAGCATGCTCAGCCGCCCTCTTTTGGTTCAGTTTCTGTACAGAGTATGTTCCGCCACCCTATTCTGGTTCAGTGTCTGTGCAGAGCATGCTCTGCCGCTCTCTATTGCTCAGTGTCTGTACAGAGCATGCTCTACCGCACTTTACTGGTATGTGTCTGTACAGAGCATGCTCTGCCGCCCTCTTCTGGTTCAGTGTCTGTACAGAGCATGCCCTGCCACCCTCTTCTTGTTCAGTGTCTGTACAGAGCATGCTCTGCCGCTCTCTACTGGTCATTGTCTGTATAGAGCATGCTCTGCCGCTCTCTACTGGTCAGTGTCTGTACAGAGCATGCTCTGCCGCCCTCTTCTGGTTCAGTATCTGTACAGAGCATGCTCTACCGCCCTGTTCTGGTTTAGTGTCTGTACAGAGCATGCTCTGTCGCTCTATACTGGTCAGTGTCTGTAAAGAGCATGCTCTGCTGCCCTCTTCTGGTTTAGTGTCTGTACAGAGCATGCTCCGCCGATTTCTACTGGTCAGGGTCTGTACAGAGCATGTGCTGCAGCTCTCTACTGGTCAGTGTCTGTACAGAGCATGCTCTACCGCCCTCTTCTGGTTCAATGTCTGTACAGAACCTGGTTCAATGTCTGTACAGAGCATGCTCTGCCGCCCTCTTCTGGTTCAGTGTCTGTAAAGAGCATGCTCTGCCGCTCCTTACTGGTCAGTGTCTGTACAGCGCATGCTCTGCCGCCCTCTTCTTGGTCAGTGTCTGTACAGAGCATGCTCTGCCACCCCCTTCTGGTTCAGTAGTATGTAAACAGCATGCTCTGCCGCTCCCTACTGGTCAGTGTCTGTACAGAGCATTCTCTGCCGCTCTCTACTGGTTCAGTGTCTGTACAGTGCATGCTCTACCGCCCTCTTCTGGGTCAATGTCTGTACAGAGCATGCTCTGCCGCTCCCTACTGGTCAGTGTCTGTACAGAGCATGCTCTGTCGCTCCCTACTGGTCAGTGTCTGTACAGAGCATGCTCTGCCGCTCTCTACTGGTCAGTAACACCGAAAAAGGCCATACTTACAAATGGACACAGCCAGGTCAGAAATGCTGATGAAAGGGCGAGCAGGTGCTTTAAATAATAATAGCCACTCCCACTAGTCTTGAGGGGAGTGGTGTGTGGTGCATGGGATGTGTAGTCAGAAATAATAAATGAATAGTGTGTGTGCAAGTGTAATACTATAAGTGAAATATAGGGGGCAGTAATGAGTGAAGTGCCTCAATAGAAATAAATGGATAATGGGGTGCAAGTGAGTGAAACATGGAGGGATAGTGTGTACGTCATGAGGCACAACGTGTATAGCCAGGTAGAAGCCTATTTGTGACGCCTTGATAATTCATAGAGCGGGCTACCCTGCTTGCTATGCCAAACAACAACACACCATGCTCTCCCAGCATCACTCACTTGCACCCCATTATCCATTTATTTCTATTGAGGCACTTCACTCATTACTGCCCCCTATATTTCACTTATAGTATTACACTTGCACACACACTATTCATTTATTATTTCTTACTACACATCCCATGCACCACACACCACTCCCCTCAAGACCAGTGGGAGTGGCTATTATTATTTAAAGCACCTGCTCGCCCTTTCATCAGCATTTCTGACCTGGCTGTGTCCATTTGTAAGTATGGCCTTTTTCGGTGTTTTTGTATATGTCCCCTTGTTTTTATCGGTTCTGTTTGTGCATCAGGAACGTTCTGTTCCAGTTTAGGAGTTAGGGACTCGCAAGTCTGGGGATCCTTGTCGTGGATTGCGAGCTTGCGTCCTTTTGGCCAAAATGATTACCAATACCCCAGGTATTTTTCATTATTATGTATATTCGCTTCTCTTGGACACAGCCGGGTCTTTGATGCTGGGAGAGCATGGTGTGTTGTTGTTTGGCATAGCAAGCAGGGTAGCCCGCTCTATGAATTATCAAGGCGTCACAAATAGGCTTCTACCTGGCTATACACGTTGTGCCTCATGACGTACACACTATCCCTCCATGTTTCACTCACTTGCACCCCATTATCCATTTATTTCTATTGAGGCACTTCACCCATTATTGCCCCCTATATTTCACTTATAGTATTACACTTGCACACACACTATTCATTTATTATTTCTTACTACACATCCCATGCACCACACACCACTCCCCTCAAGACTAGTGGGAGTGGCTATTATTATTTAAAGCACCTGCTCGCCCTTTCATCAGCATTTCTGACCTGGCTGTGTCCATTTGTAAGTATGGCCTTTTTCGGTGTTTTTGTATATGTCCCTGTGTTTTTATCGGTTCTGTCTCTACTGGTCAGTGTCTGTACAGAGCATGCTCTGCCGCTCTCTACTGGTCAGTGTCTGTACAGAGCATGCTCTGCCGCTCTCTACTGGTCAGTGTCTGTACAGAGCATGCTCTGCCGCCCTCTTCTGGTCAGTGTCTGTACAGAGCCTGCTCTGCCGCTCTCTACTGGTCAGTGTCTGTACAGAGCATGCTCTGCCGCCCTCTTCTGGTCAGTGTCTGTACAGAGCATGCTCTGCCGCCCTCTTCTGGTCAGTGTCTGTACAGAGCATGCTCTGCCGCCCTCTTCTGGTCAGTGTCTGTACAGAGCATGCTCTGCCGCCCTCTTCTGGTCAGTGTCTGTACAGAGCATGCTCTGCCGCCCTCTTCTGGTCAGTGTCTGTACAGAGCATGCTCTGCCGCCCTCTTCTGGTCAGTGTCTGTACAGAGCATGCTTGAGAAAGATTCTAGTATTTGAGCAGAAACGTCGCACCAGGGGGAATAAGGAATCTCACATGTTTTACTACTGTCTGCGGAGTGCTGGCTACTGTTTTGCATATTTGGATATCTGATCGGAAACTTTGGTCGGATCCCTGAGGCGTGACCCTCCCATGTTTTATACACTGGTGCTGCTGGACGGTGGACTTTCTATACATGACAGGCTTAGATACATTGGCTCAGCAGACAGTATCACACATGATAGACTTAGATACATTGGCTCAGCAGACAGTATCACACATGATAGGATTAGATACATTGGCTCAGCAGACAGTATCACACATGATAGGCTTAGATACACAGCAGACCACTTAGATACTCCGGATGGATGGGATGATCTCACTGGAGCTCGGCTGCCGGTCCAGACACTATACATTTATTTTTCTATAAGTACCGACCTTGTAAAGACATTCCTGCGAGGGTTAACTCCGCCACAGCCGGTAATATTACAGTTCAGGATCTCGTTATAACCGTTATATAATAGGCCGGGAATTCGCCGGCACAGCAGAGTCTTAATGAAATCGCTCACTGCAGAGCGGAACAAAGCGTGTTCTCAGTCACATCCAGAGCTGCGTAATCCGACATCAATCCAATCCTACGGGATTAACCCTGCATTTACTGATCCCGGGTCACATTTTATACTCCAGTCACATCCAGAGCTGTGTCATACGTCATCATTCCAGCCCTACGGGATTAACCCTGCACTTACTGATCCCGGGTCACATTTTATACTCCAGTCACATCCAGAGCTGCGTCATCCGCAATCATTCCAGTCCTGCGGGATTAACCCTGCACTTACTGATCCCGGGTCACATTTTATACTCCAGTCGCAACCAGAGCTGCGTAATCCGCCATCATTCCAGCTCTGCGGTATTAACCCTGCACTTACTGATCCCAGGTCACATTTTATACTCCAGTCACATCCAGAGCTGCGTCATCCACCATCATTCCAGTCCTACGGGATTAACCCTGCACTTACTGATCCCAGGTCACATTTTATGCTCCAGTCACATCCAGAGCTGCGTCATCCACCATCATTCCAGCCCTACGGGATTAACCCTGCACTTACTGATCCCAGGTCACATTTTATACTCCAGTCATATCCAGAGCTGCGTCATCCACCATCATTCCAGTCCTACAGGATTAACCCTGCATTTACTGATCCCGGGTCACATTTTATACTCTAGTCATATCCAGAGCTGCGTCATCCGCCATCATTCCAGTCCTACGGGATTAACCCTGCACTTACTGATCCCAGGTCACATTTTATACTCCAGTCGCAACCAGAGCTGCGTAATCCGCCATCATTTCAGTCTTACGGGATTAACCCTGCACTTACTGATCCCGGGTCACATTTTATACTCCAGTCACATCCAGAGCTGCGTCATTCACCATCATTCCAGTCCTACAGGATTAACCCTGCATTTACTGATTCCGGGTCACATTTTATACTCCAGTCACATCCAGAGCTGCGTCATCCACCATCAATCCAATCCTACGGGATTAACCCTGCATTTACTGATCCCAGGTCACATTTTATACTCCAGTCATATCCAGAGCTGCGTCATCCACCATCATTCCAGCCCTACGGGATTAACCCTGCACTTACTGATCCCAGGTCACATTTTATACTCCAGTCGCAACCAGAGCTGCGTAATCCGCCATCATTCCAACCCTGCGGCATTAACCCTGCACTTACTGATCCCAGGTCACATTTTATACTCCAGTCACATCCAGAGCTGCGTCATCCGCAATCATTCCAGTCCTGCTGGATTAACCCTGCACTTACTGATCCCGGGTCACATTTTATACTCCAGTCGCAACCAGAGCTGCGTCATCCACCATCATTCCAGCTCTGCGGGATTAACCCTGCACTTACTGATCCCAGGTCACATTTTATACTCCAGTCACATCCAGAGCTGCGTCATCCACCATCAATCCAATCCTACGGGATTAACCCTGCATTTACTGATCCCAGGTCACATTTTATACTCCAGTCATATCCAGAGCTGCGTCATCCGCAATCATTCCAGCTCTGCGGTATTAACCCTGCACTTACTGATCCCAGGTCACATTTTATACTCCAGTCATATCCAGAGCTGCGTCATCCACCATCATTCCAGCCCTACGGGATTAACCCTGCACTTACTGATCCCAGGTCACATTTTATACTCCAGTCGCAACCAGAGCTGCGTAATCCGCCATCATTCCAACCCTGCGGCATTAACCCTGCACTTACTGATCCCAGGTCACATTTTATACTCCAGTCACATCCAGAGCTGCGTCATCCGCAATCATTCCAGTCCTGCTGGATTAACCCTGCACTTACTGATCCCGGGTCACATTTTATACTCCAGTCGCAACCAGAGCTGCGTCATCCGCCATCATTCCAGCTCTGCGGGATTAACGCTGCACTTACTGATCCCAGGTCACATTTTATACTCCAGTCGCAACCAGAGCTGCGTCATCCACCATCATTCCAGTCCTACGGGATTAACTCTACACTTACTGATCCCAGGTCACATTTTATACTCCAGTCACATCCAGAGCTGCGTCATCCGCCATCATTCCAGTCCTACGGGATTAACCCTGCACTTACTGATCCCAGGTCACATTTTATACTCCAGTCACATCCAGAGCTGCGTCATCCACCATCATTCCAGTCCTACGGGATTAACTCTACACTTACTGATGCCAGGTCACATTTTATGCTCCAGTCACATCCAGAGCTGCGTCATCCACCATCATTCCAGTCCTACGGGATTAACCCTGCACTTACTGATCCCAGGTCACATTTTATACTCCAGTCACATCCAGAGCTGCGTCATCCGCCATCATTCCAGTCCTACGGGATTAAGCCTGCACTTACTGATGCCAGGTCACATTTTATACTCCAGTCACATCCAGAGCTGCGTCAACCACCATCATTCCAGTCCTACGGGATTAAGCCTGCACTTACTGATGTCTCACTGGTTATACTGATCCCACATCTTATACTCTAGTCACATTCAGAGCTGCGTTATCCCCCATCATTCCAGTCCTGCGGGATTTACTGATGTCTTACTGGTCAGACTGATCCCAGGTCACATTTTATACTCCAGTCACATCCAGAGCTGCATTCAGTGGTTTGTCAGCTCAGTGTCTCTACACAGCATGTTGTGCATCATGGGAAATAAATGCTAAGGCCGGGTTCTCAGGGGTCAGATCACTGAGAAAAAATTATGCAGCATGTCCGACCCGGAACCCGCAGTACATTCCGTCCCAAAAAAATCGCACCGCATTGCGTTTTTTCAAACAGACTTTCGGCTGCGGAAGAAATCGTTCATACTTAACCCCTTCTCTTCTCGGCGCGTAGTCCGGCCTCGTACGATGACGTTGCAGCCTGTGATTGGCCTGTGATTGGCTGCAGCGGTCACATGGGATGAAACGTCATCGTACGAGGCCAAACTGGACGAAGAAGAAGTGCATTCTGGGTATGATCTTTGGTTTTCTGTAGCTGCGATTTTTGCGGCGTGATCGCTGCGAATACGCCGTGAAAGTCCCAACACTGGTCTTTCTGTTGCGGGTTTTCCATCGACATTGAATTCAATGGGGAAAATCCGCAACAGAAAATCAAGAAAAACGCAGCAAAAATTGACATGGAATTAAATTCCGCTCCGCAGGCCAATTTATTAACGTTTACGCTGCATGTTTTTGCGCTTCGCGGGCCGGAGATTTTCTCATCCACTTTGGTGCCGCTGTAAATGCTGCGGAATTTCCACACACGATTCCACTAGTTGCGCACCCGGCCTTATGACTGATAGCAGAGATCTTGAGTTACATGCTTTACAATCCTCCAGTCACAGCCAGAGCTGCCAGTTTAGTGTTGTATACTCTGCTGTGTTGCATACAGGTGGATGTAGTGTAAAGTGTCCTGATGTAGAGCTGTATAATATCATAGCTGTGAGGGGTCGGCACACTGCAGAATTGCAGCTCTGGATGTGACTGCAGAATTGCAGCTCTGGATGTGACTGCAGAATTGCAGCTCTGGATGTGACTGCAGAGTTCAGGTGATCCAGGATGTGTAAGCCGGGGTGCGAGGGATAGAACAGTGGGGTTAGGAGTTCATTTATATTCTGTCTAAGTTTTCCTTACAGGCGGCACATTTACTGACAGGCGGCACATTTACTGACAGGCGGTAAATTTACTGACAGGCGGCACATTTACTGACAGGCGGTAAATTTACTGACAGGCGGCACATTTACTGACAGACGGCACATTTACTGACAGGCGGCACATTTACTGACAGGCGGCACATTTACTGACAGGCGGCACATTTACTGACAGGCGGCACATTTACTGACAGGCGGCACATTTACTGACAGGTGGCACATTTACTGACAGGTGGCACATTTACTGACAGGTGGCACATTTACTGACAGGCGGCAAATTTACTGACAGGCGGCACATTTACTGACAGGTGGCTCTTTCTGAGCTTGGTGGTTTAAGTGGCTTGTGAACTAAGTGGAGTTCTAAAACCGGAGTTGAAAAGAGGAGTTGAAGCCCCAGTAAGTACTCTTCTTTTTCTTTGACAATTGTTCGCTGTTTTGGTGTAACTTGGATAATGGATAGCAAGATTGGAGGTTTTCTTCAGTGCACAGTTTGCCATATGTATACACGACTGGAGCCGGAGTTCCAGGGTGAATATCTCTGTGGCAGATGTGAGCATGTTGGTCACCTGGAAGCTCGTATTAGAGATCTGGAGGAGCAGAATGCAACACTGAGGAGGATAGACAATTTTGAGCGGAGCTTGCTGCTCACAGAGCATGCAGTTAGTGGGTTAGAACTGGAGGGTGAAGACATGGGTGAGCAGGATCAGGTAAGTAGCTGGGTTAATGTAGTTAGGGGCAGTAGAAAGGGGTCAAAGAAAAGGAAGGCCGATCCGGTTTCTGGCATTCCAAGCAAAATTGCCAGGTTGGGTGATGATGCGAGGGTGTCAGTCTCAGAAAAGGCAGCCCTAGTGGATACTGATCTCCCTAACAGCCGGGAGAACAGCCCAGCTAGTAGTCGGCGGGATGGTAATGCAGGTAAGCCAAGACAATTGATAGTCGTAGGGGATTCTATAATCAGGAAGACGGATAGAATAATTTGTCGCCAAGACCGCCTCAACCGAATGGTTTGCTGTCTCCCTGGTGCCAGGGTTCGGCATGTGGTGGAACGGGTGGACAAATTGCTGGGAGGGGCTGGTGATGATCCAGCTGTCGTGGTCCATGTCGGTACCAACGACAGAATAAATGGTAGGTGGAGGAGCCTTAAGAATAATTTTAAAGAACTAGGCTACAAGCTGAACGGAAGGACCTCCAAGGTTGTATTCTCAGGAATACTGCCTGTGCCATGCGCATCACAGGAAAGACAGCGGGAGCTTAGGGAGTTAAATGCATGGCTGAAGTCTTGGTGTAGAGGAGAAGGATTTGGGTTCCTAGAGCACTGGGCTGACTTTTCATTGGGGTACAAACTGTATTCTGCAGATGATTTGCACCTAAATGGAAGGGGGTCCGCTGTGCCGGGGGAGAGAATTCTAGCTGGGGTGGCGGAGTATTTAAACTAGGGCTGAGGAGGGAGGTCAATGTAGAAAAAAAAGGGGTAGCCAGGTTAGAGAGGGGTCAGACTATATTGGTGGGGGGAGAAACAGAATGTGGGGAGAGGACTAGACAACAAGATAAGGAGATCCTTTCGTTACAAAACATCAGTGTAAATAAAAAGGACCGATTAATGTCAAATCACATTTCTGATAATAAAAGTGAAAAACTGACAGGCAAGTTAAAGTGTATGTTCACAAATGCCAGAAGTCTAGCAAGTAAAATGGGGGAGCTGGAGGCCTTGATACTGGAAGAAAATATAGATATAGTTGGTGTTGCTGAAACATGGCTGGACTCTTCACATGACTGGGCTGTAAATCTACAGGGTTTTACACTTTTTCGTAAAGACAGGACAAATAGGAAAGGTGGTGGTGTATGTCTGTATGTGAGAAGTGATATGAAGGTGGTGGTGTATGTCTGTATGTGAGAAGCGATATGAAGGCGGTGGGGTATGTCTGTATGTGAGAAGTGATATGAAGGTGAGTGTAAATGAGACATTAGAGGGTGAAGACTGTGAGGAGGTTGAAACCTTGTGGGTGGAACTAGAAAGGGAGGTAAACACTGAAAAAATTACTTTTGGTGTAATCTATAGACCCCCCAATATAACTGAGGAGATGGAAGGTCAGCTATATAAACAGATGGAGCGGGCTGCACAGGCGGGTACTGTAGTGATAATGGGAGATTTTAATTTCCGGGATATTAATTGGTGTCATGGTTCGGCTTCAACTGCAAAGGGGAGACATTTCCTCAACCTGTTGCAGGAAAATTTTATGGGCCAGTTTGTGGAAGACCCGACTAGAGGTGAAGCTCTGTTGGATCTGGTCATTTCTAATAATGCAGAGCTTGTTGGGAATGTCAATGTTCGTGAAAACCTCGGTAACAGTGATCACAATATAGTTACATTTTACCTATACTGTAAAAAACAAACGCAGGCTGGGAGGGCAAAAACATTTAATTTTAAGAAAGCCAATTTCCCCAGGATGAGGGCGGCAATTCAGGATATGGACTGGGAAGAACTAATGTCGAATAATGGAACAAATGATAAATGGGAGATTTTCAAATCTACTTTGAGTTATTATAGTGCAAAATTTATTCCTACAGGTAATAAGTATAAACGACTCAAATTAAACCCCACATGGCTTACACCTTCTGTGAAAGGGGCAATACATGACAAAAAAAGGGCATTTAAAAAATACAAATCTGAGGGTACAGCTGTAGCCTTTGTAAAATATAAAGAGCTTAATAAAATCTGTAAAAATGTAATAAAATTAGCAAAAATACAAAATGAAAGGCAGGTGGCCAAGGATAGTAAAACAAATCCTAAAAAATTCTTCAAGCATATAAATGCAAAAAAGCCAAGGTCTGAACATGTAGGACCCCTAGATAATGGTAATGGGGAGTTGGTCACAGGGGATCAAGAGAAGGCAGAGTTACTAAATGGGTTCTTCCGCTCTGTATATACAACTGAAGAAGGAGCAGCTGATGTAGCCGGTGCCAGTGCTGAGGAGCCGATGTAGCCGGTGCCGGTGCTGTTAATATATCAGTTGATATACTGAATTGGATGAATGTAGAGATGGTCCAAGCTAAATTAAATAAAATAAATGTGCACAAGGCTCCGGGACCAGATGGGTTACACCCTAGAGTTCTTAAAGAGCTTAGTTCAGTTATTTCTGTCCCCCTTTTCATAATATTCAGAGAATCTCTAGTGACTGGTATAGTGCCAAGGGACTGGCGCAGGGCAAATGTGGTGCCTATTTTCAAAAAGGGCTCTAGGTCTTCCCCGGGTAATTATAGACCAGTAAGCTTAACATCCATCGTGGGGAAAATGTTTGAGGGGCTATTGAGGGACTATATACAGGATTATGTGACAATAAATAGCATTATAAGTGACAGCCAGCACGGTTTTACTAAGGACAGAAGTTGTCAAACTAACCTAATCTGTTTTTATGAAGAGGTGAGCAGAAGCCTAGACAGAGGGGCCGCTGTGGATATAGTGATTATATGAGGGGTGAGCAGAAGCCTAGACAGAGAGGCCGCTGTGGATATAGTGATTATATGAGGGGTGAGCAGAAGCCTAGACAGAGGGGCCGCTGTGGATTTAGTGTTTTTGGACTTTGCAAAGGCATTTGACACTGTCCCCCATAGACGCCTAATGGGTAAATTACGGACTATAGGTTTAGAAAATATAGTTTGTAATTGGATTGAGAATTGGCTCAAGGACCATATCCAGAGAGTTGTGGTCAATGATTCCTACTCTGAATGGTCACCGGTTATAAGTGGTGTACCCCAGGGTTCAGTGCTGGGACCACTATTATTCAACTTATTTATTAATGATATAGAGGATGGGATTAATAGCACTATTTCTATTTTTGCAGATGACACCAAGCTATGTAATATAGTTCAGACTATGGAAGATGTTCATGAATTACAGGCAGATTTAAACAAACTAAGTGTTTGGGCGTCCACTTGGCAGATGAAGTTTAATGTAGATAAATGTAAAGTTATGCATCTGGGTACCAACAACCTGCATGCATCATATGTCCTAGGGGGCGCTACACTGGCGGATTCACTTGTTGAGAAGGATCTGGGTGTACTTGTAAATCATAAACTCAATAACAGCATGCAGTGTCAATCAGCTGCTTCAAAGGCCAGCAGGATATTGTCGTGTATTAAAAGAGGCATGGACTCGCGGGACAGGGATGTAATAATGCCACTTTACAAAGCATTAGTGAGGCCTTATCTAGAATATGCAGTTCAGTTCTGGGCTCCAGTTCATAGAAAGGATGCCCTGGAGTTGGAAAAAATACAAAGAAGAGCAACGAAGCTAATAAGGGGCATGGAGAATTTAAGTTATGAGGAAAGATTAAAAGAATTAAACCTATTTAGCCTTGAAAAAAGACGACTAAGGGGGGACATGATTAACTTATATAAATATATTAATGGCACATACAAAAAATATGGTGAAATCCTGTTCCTTGTAAAACCCCCTCAAAAAACAAGGGGGCACTCCCTCCGTCTGGAGAAAAAAAGGTTCAACCTGCAGAGGCGACAAGGCTTCTTTACAGTGAGAACTGTGAATCTATGGAATAGTCACCGCAGGAGCTGGTCGCAGCAGGGACAGGAGACACCGCAGGAGCCGTCACAGCAGGGACAGTAGACACCGCAGGAGCTGGTCACAGCAGGGACAGGAGACACCGCAGGAGCCGTCACAGCAGGGACAGTAGACACCGCAGGAGCTGGTCACAGCAGGGACAGTAGACACCGCAGGTGCTGGTCACAGCAGGGACAGGAGACACCGCAGGAGCCGTCACAGCAGGGACAGGAGACACCGCAGGAGCCGTCACAGCAGGGACAGTAGACACCGCAGGAGCTGGTCACAGCAGGGACAGGAGACACCGCAGGAGCCGTCACAGCAGGGACAGGAGATGCCACAGGAGCCGTCGCAGCAGGGACAGTAGATGGCTTTAAAAAAGGGTTAGATAATTTCCTAGAACAAAAAAATATTAGCTCCTATGTGTAGAAATTTTTCCTTCCCCTTTCCCTTCCCTTGGTTGAACTTGATGGACATGTGTCTTTTTTCAGCCGTACTAACTATGTAACTATGTAACTATGTAACTATGTAAGTATGTAACTATGTGGCACATTTACTGACAGGCGGCACATTTACTGACAGGCGGCACATTTACTGAAAGGCGCCACATTTACTGACAGGCGGCACATTTACTGACAGGCGGCACATTTACTGACAGGCGGCACATTTACTGACAGGCGGCACATTTACTGACAGGCGGCACATTTACTGACAGGCGGCACATTTACTGACAGGTGGCACATTTACTGAAAGGCGGCACATTTACTGACAGGCGGCACATTTACTGACAGGCGGCACATTTACTGACAGGTGTTACTTTTACATTCCACAGCAGGACTGCTCCCATTACGCACTCCTTACACACAGTTTACATCAGCGCCTGGGTGGAGGATTAGATGTCTGTGATTTACCTTTGATCTCACACTTCTGCCTCATGTGGCGACCGGCGCTGAGTGCAGGACACAATGTGCTTAATAATCCGCAGTCACTTACTCATCACCCGTCATTTCTGGAGGAGAATGTAAATCAGAATGACTCTGCGAAGTAGCCCACTGACCTACATACAGCGCACGGCACAGGCAACATACCCGGGCAACCCCTGCCCCAGCCCCTCAATCACTGTGTGCCACCCATCTCCATGTCCTTAACACTGTACAATGTACTGGACACAGGAAAGGGCCAAAAATACCATGACCAAAGAGTAAAAAACAAACAAAAAATATAAATCCTTCACCAAACTGTTTCTGTTAATCAATATGACTGATAGTAGAGAACTGAGAAGGGAACCAACAAAATGTACAAGACTCCGGTATGCACCCTGTAGAAACAGAAATAATCGTCGTTGTAATATGGGCAAACACACATTTTCCAGGGAATAACAAAACTACTATAATACTGCCCCCTATAGACAAGAATATAATACTGCCCCCTATATACAAGAATATAACTACTATAATACTGCCTCCTATATACAAGAATATAACTACTATAATACTTCTCCTATATACAAGAATATAACTACTATAATACTGCTCCTATATACAAGAATATAACTACTATAATACTGCCCCTATATACAAGAATATAACTACTATAATACTGCACCCTATATACAAGAATATAACTACTATAATACTGCCCCCTATATACAAGAATATAACTACTATAATACTGCCTCCTATATACAAGAATATAACTACTATAATACTGCCCTCTATATACAAGAATATAACTACTATAATACTGCCCCTATATACAAGAATATAACTACTATAATACTGCACCCTATATACAAGAATATAACTACTATAATACTGCCTCCTATATACAAGAATATAGCTACTATAATACTGCTCCTATATACAAGAATATAACTACTATAATACTGCCCCCTATATACAAGAATATAACTACTATAATACTGCTCCTATATACAAGAACATAACTACTATAATACTGCCCCTATATACAAGAATATAACTACTATAATACTGCCCCCTATATACAAGAATATAACTACTATAATACTACACCTATATACAAGAATATAACTACTATAATACTGCCCCCAATATACAAGAATATAACTACTATAATACTGCCCCTATATACAAGAATATAACTACTATAATACCGCCCCCTATATACAAGAATATAACTACTATAATACTGCCTCTTATATACAAGAATATAACTACTATAATACTGCTCCTATATACAAGAATATAACTACTATAATACTGCCCCTATATACAAGAATATAACTACTATAATACTGCCTCCTATATACAAGAATATAACTACTATAATACTGCCCACTATATACAAGAATATAACTACTATAATACTGCCTCCTATATACAAGAATATAACTACTATAATACTGCCCCTATATACAAGAATATAACTACTATAATACTGCCCCTATATACAAGAATATAACTACTATAATACTGCCCCCTATACAAGAATATAACTACTATAATACTGCCCCCTATATACAAGAATATAACTACTATAATACTGCCCCTATATACAAGAATATAACTACTATAATACTGCCCCTATATACAAGAATATAACTACTATAATACTGCTCCTATATACAAGAATATAACTACTATAATACTGCCCCTATATACAAGAATATAACTACTATAATACTGCCCCTATATACAAGAATATAACTACTATAATACTGCCCCCTATATACAAGAATATAACTACTATAATACTGCCCTCTATATACAAGAATATAACTACTATAATACTGACCCTATATACAAGAATATAACTACTATAATACTGCTCCCTATATACAATAATATAACTACTATAATACTGGCCCCTATATACAAGAATATAACTACTATAATACTGCTCTTATATACAAGAATATAACTACTATAATACTGCCCCCTATATACAAGAATATAACTACTATAATACTGCCCTCTATATACAAGAATATAACTACTATAATACTGACCCTATATACAAGAATATAACTACTATAATACTGCTCCCTATATACAAGAATATAACTACTATAATACTGGCCCCTATATACAAGAATATAACTACTATAATACTGCCCCAATATACAAGAATATAACTACTATAATACTGCCCCTATATACAAGAATATAACTATTATAATACTGCTCCTATATACAAGAATATAACTACTATAATACTGCCCCTATATACAAGAATATAACTACTATAATACTGCCCCCATACACAAGAATATAACTACTATAATACTGCCCCTATATACAAGAATATAACTACTATAATACTGCCCCCTATATACAAGAATATAACTACTATAATACTGCCCTCTATATACAAGAATATAACTACTATAATACTGACCCTATATACAAGAATATAACTACTATAATACTGCTCCCTATATACAAGAATATAACTACTATAATACTGGCCCCTATATACAAGAATATAACTACTATAATACTGCTCCCTATATACAAGTATATAACTACTATAATACTGCACCTATATACAAGAATATAACTACTATAATACTGCTCCTATATACAAGAATATAACTACTATAATACTGCTCTTATATACAAGAATATAACTACTATAATACTGCCCCTATATACAAGAATATAACTACTATAATACTGCTCCTATATACAAGAATATAACTACTATAATACTGCCCCTATATACAAGAATATAACTACTGTAATACTGCCCCCTATATACAAGAATGTAACTACTATAATACTGCCCCTATATACAAGAATATAACCACTATAATACTGCCCCCTATATACAAGAATATAACTACTATAATACTGCCCCCTATATACAAGAATATAACTACTATAATACTGCCCCCTATATACAAGAATGTAACTACTATAATACTGCCCCCTATATACAAGAATATAACTAATATAATACTGCCCCTATATACAAGAATATAACTACTATAATACTGCCCCCTATATACAAGAATATAACTACTATAATACTGCTCCTATATACAAGAATATAACTGCTATAATACCGCCCCCTATATACATGAATATAACTACTATAATACTGCTCCCTATATACAAGAATATAACTACTATAATACTGCCCCTATATACAAGAATATAACTGCTATAATACCGCCCCCTATATACATGAATATAACTACTATAATACTGCTCCCTATATACAAGAATATAACTACTATAATACTGCCCCCTATATACAAGAATATAACTACTATAATACTGCTCCTACATACAAGAATATAACTACTATAATACTGCCCTCTATATACAAGAATATAACTACTATAATACTGCCTCTTATATACAAGAATATAACTGCTATAATACTGCCCCTATATACAGGAATATAACTACTATAATACTGCTCCTATATACAAGAATATAACTACTATAATACTGACCCTATATACAAGAATATAACTACTATAATACTGCTCCTATATACAAGAATATAACTACTATAATACTGCCCTATATACAAGAATATAACTACTATAATACTGCCCACTGTATACAAGAATATAACTACTATAATACTGCTCCTATATACAAGAATATAACTACTATAATACTGCCCTATATACAAGAATATAACTACTATAATACTGCCCACTATATACAAGAATATAACTACTATAATACTGCTCCTACATACAAGAATATAACTACTATAATACTGCCCTCTATATACAAGAATATAACTACTATAATACTGCTCCCTATATACAAGAATATAACTGCTATAATACTGCTCCTACATACAAGAATATAACTATTATAATACTGCCCTCTATATACAAGAATATAACTACTATAATACTGCCTCTTATATACAAGAATATAACTACTATAATACTGCTCCTATATACAAGATTATAACTACTATAATACTGCCCCTATATACAAGAATATAATTACTATAATACTGCCCCCTATATACAAGAATATAACTACTATAATACTGCTCCTATATACAAGAATATAACTACTATAATACTGCTCCTATATACAAGAATATAACTACTATAATGCTGCCCCCTATATACAAGAATATAACTACTATAATACTGCCCCTATATACAAGATTATAACTACTATAATACTGCTCCTATATACAAGAATATAACTACTATAATACTGCTCCTATATACAAGAATATAACTACTATAATACTGCCCCCTATATACAGGAATATAACTACTATAATACTGCTCCTATATACAAGAATATAACTACTAGAATACTGCCCCTATATACAAGAATATAACTACTATAATACTGCTCCTATATACAAGAATATAACTACTAGAATACTGCCCCTATATACAAGAATATAACTACTATAATACTGCTCCTATATACAAGAATATAACTACTATAATACTGCCCCTATATACAAGAATATAACTACTATACTACTGCCCCCTATATACAAGAATATAACTACTATAATACTGCCCCCTATATACAAGAATATAACTACTATAAGGGCGGGTTCACACGTGGCGGAATTTCACTTAAATTCCGCTGCGGACACTCCGCAGCGTTAATCCGCAGCGGTGCCGTTTGTCCATTGACTTACACTTTAATTTAGCAGTGTTCGTTTAGACGAGGCGTAAAATTCCGCTGCGGAGCAAAGGCTGCGGAGCGGAATTTGGTGTCCGCAGCATGCTCTGTCTGTTGCGGAGCAGTGGCGGACTCATGGCGGAATTTCTCCATTGACTTCAATGGAGAGTCAAAATTCCGCAATGAAGTCCGCAGATCTTATGTGTGCTGCGGAGCGTATTGGTTTTACTACCATGACATTTCTTCATTCTGGCTGGACCTATGTATTTCTAGGTCTACAGCCAGACTGAAGAAGTCAATGGGGCTCCCGTAATGACGGGAGCGTTGCTAGGAGACGTCTGTAAATAGTCACTGTCCAGGGTGCTGAAAGAGTTAAGCGATCGGCAGTAACTGTTTCTGCACCCGGGACAGTGACTACCGATCTCAATATACATGTATCTGTAAAAAAACATATAAGTTCATACTTACCGAGAACTCCCTGCGTCTGTCTCCAGTCCGGCCTCCCAGGATGACGATTCAGTGTAAGTGACGGCTGCAGCCAATCACAGGCTAATAACAGGCTGCAGCGGTCACATGGACTGCCGCGTCATCCAGGGAGGTCGGCCTGGATGCCGAAAGAGGGACGCGTCACCAAGACAACGGCCGGTAAGTATGAAAATCGTTTACTTTCACTAGGGAAAGTGCTGTCCCTTCTCTCTATCCTGCACTGATAGGGAGAAGGGAAGCACTTTTACCGCAGTCCGCAGCAGCTAGTCCGCATCAATGTACTGCACATTTTGTGCAGATCCGCAGCAGAATCTGCAACGCAGATTCTGTGCGGCATTGATGCGGACAGTTGCGGAGGAAATCCGCCACGTGTGGTCATGCCCTAATACTGCCCCCTATATACAAGAATATAACTACTATAATACTGCCCCCTATATTCAAGAATATAACTACTATAATACTGCCCCATGTACAAGAATATAACTACTATAATACTGCCTCCTATATACAAGAATATAACTACTATAATACAGCCCCAATATACAAGAATATAACTACTATAATACAGCCCCAATATACAAGAATATAACTACTATAATACTGCTCCTATATACAAGAATATAATTACTATAATACTGCTCCCTATATACAAGAATATAACTACTATAATACTGCTCCTATATACAAGAATATAACTACTATAATACTGCTCCTATATACAAGATTATAACTACTATAATACTGCCCCTATATACAAGAATATAACTACTATAATACTGCTCCTATATACAAGAATATAACTACTATAATACTGACCCCTATATACAAGAATATAACTACTATAATACTGTCCCCTATATATAAGAATATAACTACTATAATACTGCCCCTATATACAAGAATATAACTACTATAATACTGCTTCCTATATACAAGAATATAACTACTATAATACTGTCCCCTATATATAAGAATATAACTACTATAATACTGCCCCTATATACAAGATTATAACTACTATAATACTGCTTCCTATATACAAGAATATAACTACTATAATACTGCCCCTATATACAAGAATATAACTACTATAATACTGCCCCCTATATTCAAGAATATAACTACTATAATACTGCCCCTATATACAAGAATATAATTACTATACTACTGCTCCTATATACAAGAATATAACTACTATAATACTGCCCCCTATATACAAGAATATAACTACTATAATACTGCCCCTATATACAAGAATATAACTACTATAATACTGCTCCTATATACATGAATATAACTACTATAATACTGCCCCTATATACATGAATATAACTACTATAATACTACACCTATATACAAGAATATAACTACTATAACACTGCCTCTATATACAAGAATATAACTACTATAATACTGCCCCCTATATACAAGACTATAACTACTATAATACTGCCCCCTATATACAAGAATATAACTACTATAATACTGCTCCCTATATACAAGAATATAACTACTATAATACTGCCCCCTATATACAAGAATATAACTACTATAATACTGCCCCCTATATTCAAGAATATAACTACTATAATACTGCCCCTATATTCAAGAATATAACTACTATACTACTGCTCCTATATACAAGAATATAACTACTATAATACTGCTCTTATATACAAGAATATAACTACTATAATACGGCTCCTATATACAAGAATATAACTACTATAATACTGCCCCCTATATACAAGAATATAACTACTATAATACTGCCCCCTATATACAAGAATATAATTACTATACTACTGCTCCTATATACAAGAATATAACTTCTATAATACTGCCCCCTATATACAAGAATATAACTACTATAATACTGCCCCTATATGCAAGAATATAACTACTATAATACTGCTCCTATATACAAGAATATAACTACTATAATACTGCCCACTATACACAAGAATATAACTACTATAATACTGCCCCTATATACAAGAATATAACTACTATAATACTGCCCCCTATATACAAGAATATATCTACTATAATACTGCCCCTATATACATGAATATAACTACTATAATACTACACCTATATACAAGAATATAACTACTATAATACTGACCCTATATACAAGACTATAACTACTATAATACTGCCTCTATGTACAAGAATATAACTACTATAATACTGCCACCTATATACAAGACTATAACTACTATAATACTGCCCCCTATATACAAGAATATAACTACTATAATACTGCTCCCTATATACAAGAATATAACTACTATAATACTGCTCCCTATATACAAGAATATAACTACTATAATACTGCCCCTATATTCAAGAATATAACTACTATACTACTGCTCCTATATACAAGAATATAACTACTATAATACTGCCCCCTATATACAAGAATATAATTACTATAATACTGCTCCTATATACAAGAATATAACTACTATAATACTGCCCCCTATATACAAGAATATAACTATTATAATATTACTCGTATATACAAGAATATAACTACTATAATACTGCCTCCTATATACAAGAATATAACTACTATAATACTGCCCCTATATACAAGAATATAACTAATATAATACTGCTCCCTATATACAAGAATGTAACTGCTATAATACTGCCCCTATATACAAGAATATAACTACTATAATACTGCCCCCTATATACAAGAAAATAACTACTATAATACTGCTCCTATATACAAGAATATAACTACTATAATACTGCCCACTATATACAAGAATAGAACTACTATAATACTGCCCCTACATACAAGAATATAACTACTATAATACTGCTCCTATATACAAGAATATAACCACTATAATATTGCTCCCTATATACAAGAATATAACTACTATAATACTGTCTCCTATATACAAGAATATAACTACTATAATACTGCTCCTATATACAAGAATATAACTACTATAATACTGCCCCTATATACAAGAATATAACTACTATAATACTGCCCCCTATATACAAGAATATAACTACTATAATACTGCCCCTATATACAAGAATATAACTACTATAATACTGCCCCTATATACAAGAATATAACTACTATAATACTGCCCCTATATACAAGAATATAACTACTATAATACTGCCCCCTATATACAAGAATATAACTACTATAATACTGCCCCTACATACAAGAATATAACTACTATAATACTGCCCCCTATATACAAGAATATAACTACTATAATACTGCCCCCTATATACAAGAATATAACTACTATAATACTGCCCCCTATATACAAGAATATAACTACTATAATACTGCCCCCTATATACAAGAATATAACTACTATAATACTGCCCCTATATACAAGAATATAACTACTATAATACTGCTCCTATATACAAGAAAATAACTACTATAATACTGCTCCTATATACAAGAATATAACTACTATAATACTGCCTCCTATATACAAGAATATAATTACTATAATACTGCCTCCTATATACAAGAATATAACTACTATAATACTGCCCCTATATACAAGAATATAACTACTATAATACTGCCCCTATATACAAGAATATAACTACTATAATACTGCTCCTATATACAAGAATATAACAACTAGAACACTTCCCCCTATATACAAGAATATAACTATTATAACACTGCCCCTATATACAAGAATATAACTACTATAATACTGCTCCTATATACAAGAATATAACTACTATAATACTGCCCCTATATACAAGAATATAACTACTATAATACTGCCCCTATATACAAGAATATAACTACTATAATACTGCCCCCTATATACAAGAATATAACTACTATAATACTGCTCCTATATACAAGAATATAAATACTATAATACTGCCCCTATATACAAGAATATAAATACTATAATACTGCTCCTATATACAAGAATATAACTACTATAATACTGCTCCCTATATACAAGAATATAACTACTATAATACTGCTCCTATATACAAGAATATAACTACTATACTACTGCTCCTATATACAAGAATATAACTACTATAATACTGCCCCTATATACAAGAATATAACTACTATCATACTGCCACTATATACAAGAATATAACTACTATAATTATCTTTTTTATTTGAAAACTTGCAACAAATTATTACAATACCTTTGCAATACACTC
>NW_027464297.1:332500-365344 GCF_050947455.1 Rhinoderma darwinii | reverse complement strand
ACAGTCAGTATAGTAACACACGCTGCTCTTTACAGTCAGTATAGTAACGCACGCTGCACTTTACAGTCAGTATAGTAACACACGCTGCACTTTACAGTCAGTATAGTAACACATGCTGCACTTTACAGTCAGTATAGTAACACATGCGGCACTTTACAGTCAGTATAGTAACACATGCTGCACTTTACAGTCAGTATAGTAACACATGCGGCACTTTACAGTCAGTATAGTAACACATGCTGCACTTTACAGTCAGTATAGTAACACACGCTGCACTTTACAGTCAGTATAGTAACACATGCTGCTATTTACAGTCAGTATAGTAACACATGCTGCACTTTACAGTCAGTATAGTAACACACGCTGCACTTTACAGTCAGTATAGTAACACATGCTGCACTTTACAGTCAGTATAGTAACACATGCGGCACTTTACAGTCAGTATAGTAACACATGCTGCACTTTACAGTCAGTATAGTAACACATGCGGCACTTTACAGTCAGTATAGTAACACATGCGGCACTTTACAGTCAGTATAGTAACACATGCTGCACTTTACAGTCAGTATAGTAACACATGCGGCACTTTACAGTCAGTATAGTAACACATGCTGCACTTTACAGTCAGTATAGTAACACACGCTGCACTTTACAGTCAGTATAGTAACACATGCTGCTATTTACAGTCAGTATAGTAACACATGCTGCACTTTACAGTCAGTATAGTAACACACGCTGCACTTTACAGTCAGTATAGTAACACATGCTGCTCTTTACAGTCAGTATAGTAACACATGCTGCACTTTACAGTCAGTATAGTAACACATACTGCACTTTACAGTCAGTATAGTAACACACGCTGCACTTTACAGTCAGTATAGTAACACACGCTGCTCTTTACAGTCAGTATAGTAACGCACGCTGCACTTTACAGTCAGTATAGTAACACATGCGGCACTTTACAGTCAGTATAGTAACACATGCTGCACTTTACAGTCAGTATAGTAACACATGCGGCACTTTACAGTCAGTATAGTAACACATGCTGCACTTTACAGTCAGTATAGTAACACACGCTGCACTTTACAGTCAGTATAGTAACACACGCTGCTCTTTACAGTCAGTATAGTAACACATGCTGCACTTTACAGTCAGTATAGTAACGCACGCTGCACTTTACAGTCAGTATAGTAACACACGCTGCACTTTACAGTCAGTATAGTAACACACGCTGCACTTTACAGTCAGTATAGTAACACACGCTGCTCTTTACAGTCAGTATAGTAACACATGCTGCTCTTTACAGTCAGTATAGTAACACATGCTGCACTTTACAGTCAGTATAGTAACACATGCGGCACTTTACAGTCAGTATAGTAACACATGCTGCTCTTTACAGTCAGTATAGTAACACATGCTGCTCTTTACAGTCAGTATAGTAACACATGCTGCTCTTTACAGTCAGTATAGTAACACATGCTGCACTTTACAGTCAGTATAGTAACACATGCTGCACTTTACAGTCAGTATAGTAACACATGCTGCACTTTACAGTCAGTATAGTAACACACGCTGCTCTTTACAGTCAGTATAGTAACACATGCTGCACTTTACAGTCAGTATAGTAACACACGCTGCTCTTTACAGTCAGTATAGTAACACACGCTGCTCTTTACAGTCAGTATAGTAACACATGCTGCTCTTTACAGTCAGTATAGTAACACATGCTTCACTTTACATTCAGTATAGTAACGCATGCGGCACTTTACAGTCAGTATAGTAACGCACGCTGCACTTTACATTCAGTATAGTAACACATGCTGCTCTTTACAGTCAGTATAGTAACACACGCTGCTCTTTACAGTCAGTATAGTAACACATGCTGCACTTTACAGTCAGTATAGTAACACATGCGGCACTTTACAGTCAGTATAGTAACACATGCGGCACTTTACAGTCAGTATAGTAACACACGCTGCTCTTTACAGTCAGTATAGTAACACATGCTGCTCTTTACAGTCAGTATAGTAACACATGCTGCTCTTTACAGTCAGTATAGTAACACATGCTGCACTTTACAGTCAGTATAGTAACACATGCTGCTCTTTACAGTCAGTATAGTAACACATGCTGCTCTTTACAGTCAGTATAGTAACACATGCTGCACTTTACAGTCAGTATAGTAACACATGCGGCACTTTACAGTCAGTATAGTAACACATGCTGCTCTTTACAGTCAGTATAGTAACACACGCTGCTCTTTACAGTCAGTATAGTAACACACGCTGCTCTTTACAGTCAGTATAGTAACACATGCTGCTCTTTACAGTCAGTATAGTAACACAGGCTGCTCTTTACAGTCAGTATAGTAACACATGCTGCACTTTACAGTCAGTATAGTAACACACGCACTTTACAGTCAGTATAGTAACACACGCTGCACTTTACAGTCAGTATAGTAACACATGCTGCACTTTACAGTCAGTATAGTAACACACGCTGCACTTTACAGTCAGTATAGTAACACATGCTGCACTTTACAGTCAGTATAGTAACACATGCTGCTCTTTACAGTCAGTATAGTAACACATGCTGCTCTTTACAGTCAGTATAGTAACACATGCTGCACTTTACAGTCAGTATAGTAACACATGCGGCACTTTACAGTCAGTATAGTAACACATGCTGCTCTTTACAGTCAGTATAGTAACACACGCTGCTCTTTACAGTCAGTATAGTAACACACGCTGCTCTTTACAGTCAGTATAGTAACATATGCTGCTCTTTACAGTCAGTATAGTAACACATGCTGCTCTTTACAGTCGGTATAGTAACACATGCTGCTCTTTACAGTCAGTATAGTAACACACGCTGCACTTTACAGTCAGTATAGTAACACACGCTGCACTTTACAGTCAGTATAGTAAAACATGCTGCACTTTACAGTCAGTATAGTAACACACGCTGCACTTTACAGTCAGTATAGTAACACATGCTGCACTTTACAGTCAGTATAGTAACACATGCTGCTCTTTACAGTCAGTATAGTAACGCACGCTGCTCTTTACAGTCAGTATAGTAACACATGCTGCTCTTTACAGTCAGTATAGTAACACATGCTGCACTTTACAGTCAGTATAGTAACACATGCGGCACTTTACAGTCAGTATAGTAACACATGCTGCTCTTTACAGTCAGTATAGTAACACATGCTGCTCTTTACAGTCAGTATAGTAACACATGCTGCACTTTACAGTCAGTATAGTAACACATGCTGCACTTTACAGTCAGTATAGTAACACATGCGGCACTTTACAGTCAGTATAGTAACACATGCTGCACTTTACAGTCAGTATAGTAACACACGCTGCACTTTACAGTCAGTATAGTAACACATGCTGCTATTTACAGTCAGTATAGTAACACATGCTGCACTTTACAGTCAGTATAGTAACACACGCTGCACTTTACAGTCAGTATAGTAACACATGCTGCACTTTACAGTCAGTATAGTAACACATGCGGCACTTTACAGTCAGTATAGTAACACATGCTGCACTTTACAGTCAGTATAGTAACACATGCGGCACTTTACAGTCAGTATAGTAACACATGCGGCACTTTACAGTCAGTATAGTAACACATGCTGCACTTTACAGTCAGTATAGTAACACATGCGGCACTTTACAGTCAGTATAGTAACACATGCTGCACTTTACAGTCAGTATAGTAACACACGCTGCACTTTACAGTCAGTATAGTAACACATGCTGCTATTTACAGTCAGTATAGTAACACATGCTGCACTTTACAGTCAGTATAGTAACACACGCTGCACTTTACAGTCAGTATAGTAACACATGCTGCTCTTTACAGTCAGTATAGTAACACATGCTGCACTTTACAGTCAGTATAGTAACACATACTGCACTTTACAGTCAGTATAGTAACACACGCTGCACTTTACAGTCAGTATAGTAACACACGCTGCTCTTTACAGTCAGTATAGTAACGCACGCTGCACTTTACAGTCAGTATAGTAACACATGCGGCACTTTACAGTCAGTATAGTAACACATGCTGCACTTTACAGTCAGTATAGTAACACATGCGGCACTTTACAGTCAGTATAGTAACACATGCTGCACTTTACAGTCAGTATAGTAACACACGCTGCACTTTACAGTCAGTATAGTAACACACCACACGCTGCTCTTTACAGTCAGTATAGTAACGCACGCTGCACTTTACAGTCAGTATAGTAACACACGCTGCACTTTACAGTCAGTATAGTAACACACGCTGCACTTTACAGTCAGTATAGTAACACACGCTGCACTTTACAGTCAGTATAGTAACACACGCTGCTCTTTACAGTCAGTATAGTAACACATGCTGCTCTTTACAGTCAGTATAGTAACACATGCTGCACTTTACAGTCAGTATAGTAACACATGCGGCACTTTACAGTCAGTATAGTAACACATGCTGCTCTTTACAGTCAGTATAGTAACACATGCTGCTCTTTACAGTCAGTATAGTAACACATGCTGCTCTTTACAGTCAGTATAGTAACACATGCTGCACTTTACAGTCAGTATAGTAACACATGCTGCACTTTACAGTCAGTATAGTAACACATGCTGCACTTTACAGTCAGTATAGTAACACACGCTGCTCTTTACAGTCAGTATAGTAACACATGCTGCACTTTACAGTCAGTATAGTAACACACGCTGCTCTTTACAGTCAGTATAGTAACACACGCTGCTCTTTACAGTCAGTATAGTAACACATGCTGCTCTTTACAGTCAGTATAGTAACACATGCTTCACTTTACATTCAGTATAGTAACGCATGCGGCACTTTACAGTCAGTATAGTAACGCACGCTGCACTTTACATTCAGTATAGTAACACATGCTGCTCTTTACAGTCAGTATAGTAACACACGCTGCTCTTTACAGTCAGTATAGTAACACATGCTGCACTTTACAGTCAGTATAGTAACACATGCGGCACTTTACAGTCAGTATAGTAACACATGCGGCACTTTACAGTCAGTATAGTAACACACGCTGCTCTTTACAGTCAGTATAGTAACACATGCTGCTCTTTACAGTCAGTATAGTAACACATGCTGCTCTTTACAGTCAGTATAGTAACACATGCTGCTCTTTACAGTCAGTATAGTAACACATGCTGCACTTTACAGTCAGTATAGTAACACATGCGGCACTTTACAGTCAGTATAGTAACACATGCTGCTCTTTACAGTCAGTATAGTAACACATGCTGCTCTTTACAGTCAGTATAGTAACACATGCTGCTCTTTACAGTCAGTATAGTAACACATGCTGCACTTTACAGTCAGTATAGTAACACATGCTGCACTTTACAGTCAGTATAGTAACACATGCTGCACTTTACAGTCAGTATAGTAACACACGCTGCTCTTTACAGTCAGTATAGTAACACATGCTGCACTTTACAGTCAGTATAGTAACACACGCTGCTCTTTACAGTCAGTATAGTAACACACGCTGCTCTTTACAGTCAGTATAGTAACACATGCTGCTCTTTACAGTCAGTATAGTAACACATGCTTCACTTTACATTCAGTATAGTAACGCATGCGGCACTTTACAGTCAGTATAGTAACGCACGCTGCACTTTACATTCAGTATAGTAACACATGCTGCTCTTTACAGTCAGTATAGTAACACACGCTGCTCTTTACAGTCAGTATAGTAACACATGCTGCACTTTACAGTCAGTATAGTAACACATGCGGCACTTTACAGTCAGTATAGTAACACATGCGGCACTTTACAGTCAGTATAGTAACACACGCTGCTCTTTACAGTCAGTATAGTAACACATGCTGCTCTTTACAGTCAGTATAGTAACACATGCTGCTCTTTACAGTCAGTATAGTAACACATGCTGCACTTTACAGTCAGTATAGTAACACATGCTGCTCTTTACAGTCAGTATAGTAACACATGCTGCTCTTTACAGTCAGTATAGTAACACATGCTGCACTTTACAGTCAGTATAGTAACACATGCGGCACTTTACAGTCAGTATAGTAACACATGCTGCTCTTTACAGTCAGTATAGTAACACACGCTGCTCTTTACAGTCAGTATAGTAACACACGCTGCTCTTTACAGTCAGTATAGTAACACATGCTGCTCTTTACAGTCAGTATAGTAACACAGGCTGCTCTTTACAGTCAGTATAGTAACACATGCTGCACTTTACAGTCAGTATAGTAACACACGCACTTTACAGTCAGTATAGTAACACACGCTGCACTTTACAGTCAGTATAGTAACACATGCTGCACTTTACAGTCAGTATAGTAACACACGCTGCACTTTACAGTCAGTATAGTAACACATGCTGCACTTTACAGTCAGTATAGTAACACATGCTGCTCTTTACAGTCAGTATAGTAACACATGCTGCTCTTTACAGTCAGTATAGTAACACATGCTGCACTTTACAGTCAGTATAGTAACACATGCGGCACTTTACAGTCAGTATAGTAACACATGCTGCTCTTTACAGTCAGTATAGTAACACACGCTGCTCTTTACAGTCAGTATAGTAACACACGCTGCTCTTTACAGTCAGTATAGTAACATATGCTGCTCTTTACAGTCAGTATAGTAACACATGCTGCTCTTTACAGTCGGTATAGTAACACATGCTGCTCTTTACAGTCAGTATAGTAACACACGCTGCACTTTACAGTCAGTATAGTAACACACGCTGCACTTTACAGTCAGTATAGTAAAACATGCTGCACTTTACAGTCAGTATAGTAACACACGCTGCACTTTACAGTCAGTATAGTAACACATGCTGCACTTTACAGTCAGTATAGTAACACATGCTGCTCTTTACAGTCAGTATAGTAACGCACGCTGCTCTTTACAGTCAGTATAGTAACACATGCTGCTCTTTACAGTCAGTATAGTAACACATGCTGCACTTTACAGTCAGTATAGTAACACATGCGGCACTTTACAGTCAGTATAGTAACACATGCTGCTCTTTACAGTCAGTATAGTAACACATGCTGCTCTTTACAGTCAGTATAGTAACACATGCTGCACTTTACAGTCAGTATAGTAACACATGCTGCACTTTACAGTCAGTATAGTAACACATGCGGCACTTTACAGTCAGTATAGTAACACATGCTGCACTTTACAGTCAGTATAGTAACACACGCTGCACTTTACAGTCAGTATAGTAACACATGCTGCTATTTACAGTCAGTATAGTAACACATGCTGCACTTTACAGTCAGTATAGTAACACACGCTGCACTTTACAGTCAGTATAGTAACACATGCTGCACTTTACAGTCAGTATAGTAACACATGCGGCACTTTACAGTCAGTATAGTAACACATGCTGCACTTTACAGTCAGTATAGTAACACATGCGGCACTTTACAGTCAGTATAGTAACACACGCTGCACTTTACAGTCAGTATAGTAACACACGCTGCACTTTACAGTCAGTATAGTAACACACGCTGCACTTTACAGTCAGTATAGTAACACACGCTGCTCTTTACAGTCAGTATAGTAACACATGCTGCTCTTTACAGTCAGTATAGTAACACATGCTGCACTTTACAGTCAGTATAGTAACACATGCGGCACTTTACAGTCAGTATAGTAACACATGCTGCTCTTTACAGTCAGTATAGTAACACATGCTGCTCTTTACAGTCAGTATAGTAACACATGCTGCTCTTTACAGTCAGTATAGTAACACATGCTGCACTTTACAGTCAGTATAGTAACACATGCTGCACTTTACAGTCAGTATAGTAACACATGCTGCACTTTACAGTCAGTATAGTAACACACGCTGCTCTTTACAGTCAGTATAGTAACACATGCTGCACTTTACAGTCAGTATAGTAACACACGCTGCTCTTTACAGTCAGTATAGTAACACACGCTGCTCTTTACAGTCAGTATAGTAACACATGCTGCTCTTTACAGTCAGTATAGTAACACATGCTTCACTTTACATTCAGTATAGTAACGCATGCGGCACTTTACAGTCAGTATAGTAACGCACGCTGCACTTTACATTCAGTATAGTAACACATGCTGCTCTTTACAGTCAGTATAGTAACACACGCTGCTCTTTACAGTCAGTATAGTAACACATGCTGCACTTTACAGTCAGTATAGTAACACATGCGGCACTTTACAGTCAGTATAGTAACACATGCGGCACTTTACAGTCAGTATAGTAACACACGCTGCTCTTTACAGTCAGTATAGTAACACATGCTGCTCTTTACAGTCAGTATAGTAACACATGCTGCTCTTTACAGTCAGTATAGTAACACATGCTGCACTTTACAGTCAGTATAGTAACACATGCTGCTCTTTACAGTCAGTATAGTAACACATGCTGCTCTTTACAGTCAGTATAGTAACACATGCTGCACTTTACAGTCAGTATAGTAACACATGCGGCACTTTACAGTCAGTATAGTAACACATGCTGCTCTTTACAGTCAGTATAGTAACACACGCTGCTCTTTACAGTCAGTATAGTAACACACGCTGCTCTTTACAGTCAGTATAGTAACACATGCTGCTCTTTACAGTCAGTATAGTAACACAGGCTGCTCTTTACAGTCAGTATAGTAACACATGCTGCACTTTACAGTCAGTATAGTAACACACGCACTTTACAGTCAGTATAGTAACACACGCTGCACTTTACAGTCAGTATAGTAACACATGCTGCACTTTACAGTCAGTATAGTAACACACGCTGCACTTTACAGTCAGTATAGTAACACATGCTGCACTTTACAGTCAGTATAGTAACACATGCTGCTCTTTACAGTCAGTATAGTAACACATGCTGCTCTTTACAGTCAGTATAGTAACACATGCTGCACTTTACAGTCAGTATAGTAACACATGCTGCTCTTTACAGTCAGTATAGTAACACACGCTGCTCTTTACAGTCAGTATAGTAACACACGCTGCTCTTTACAGTCAGTATAGTAACATATGCTGCTCTTTACAGTCAGTATAGTAACACATGCTGCTCTTTACAGTCAGTATAGT
Source organism: Rhinoderma darwinii (assembly GCF_050947455.1). Classification (NCBI taxonomy): domain Eukaryota; kingdom Metazoa; phylum Chordata; class Amphibia; order Anura; family Rhinodermatidae; genus Rhinoderma; species Rhinoderma darwinii. The sequence continues at coordinate 356,220 of NW_027464297.1, read as the reverse complement.
AACACATGCTGCTCTTTACAGTCAGTATAGTAACACACGCTGCACTTTACAGTCAGTATAGTAACACACGCTGCACTTTACAGTCAGTATAGTAAAACATGCTGCACTTTACAGTCAGTATAGTAACACACGCTGCACTTTACAGTCAGTATAGTAACACATGCTGCACTTTACAGTCAGTATAGTAACACATGCTGCTCTTTACAGTCAGTATAGTAACGCACGCTGCTCTTTACAGTCAGTATAGTAACACATGCTGCTCTTTACAGTCAGTATAGTAACACATGCTGCACTTTACAGTCAGTATAGTAACACATGCGGCACTTTACAGTCAGTATAGTAACACATGCTGCTCTTTACAGTCAGTATAGTAACACATGCTGCTCTTTACAGTCAGTATAGTAAAGCACGCTGCACTTTACAGTCAGTATAGTAACACACGCTGCACTTTACAGTCAGTATAGTAACACATGCTGCACTTTACAGTCAGTATAGTAACACATGCGTCACTTTACAGTCAGTATAGTAACACATGCTGCACTTTACAGTCAGTATAGTAACACATGCTGCTCTTTACAGTCAGTATAGTAACACATGCTGCTCTTTACAGTCAGTATAGTAACACATGCTGCTCTTTACAGTCAGTATAGTAACGCACGCTGCACTTTACAGTCAGTATAGTAACACACGCTGCACTTTACAGTCAGTATAGTAACACATGCTGCACTTTACAGTCAGTATAGTAACACATGCTGCACTTTACAGTCAGTATAGTAACACATGCTGCACTTTACAGTCAGTATAGTAACACATGCTGCACTTTACAGTCAGTATAGTAACGCACGCTGCACTTTACAGTCAGTATAGTAACACACGCTGCTCTTTACAGTCAGTATAGTAACACATGCTGCACTTTACAGTCAGTATAGTAACACACACTGCACTTTACAGTCAGTATAGTAACACACGCTGCTCTTTACAGTCAGTATAGTAACACATGCTGCTCTTTACAGTCAGTATAGTAACACATGCTGCTCTTTACAGTCAGTATAGTAACGCATGCTGCACTTTACAGTCAGTATAGTAACACATGCTTCTCTTTACAGTCAGTATAGTAACACATGCTGCTCTTTACAGTCAGTATAGTAACACATGCTGTACTTTACAGTCAGTATAGTAACACACACTGCACTTTACAGTCAGTATAGTAACACACGCTGCTCTTTACAGTCAGTATAGTAACACATGCTGCTCTTTACAGTCAGTATAGTAACGCATGCTGCTCTTTACAGTCAGTATAGTAACGCATGCTGCACTTTACAGTCAGTATAGTAACACATGCTGCTCTTTACAGTCAGTATAGTAACACATGCTGCTCTTTACAGTCAGTATAGTAACACATGCTGCACTTTACAGTCAGTATAGTAACACATGCGGCACTTTACAGTCAGTATAGTAACACACGCTGCTCTTTACAGTCAGTATAGTAACACATGCTGCTCTTTACAGTCAGTATAGTAACACATGCTGCTCTTTACAGTCAGTATAGTAACACATGCTGCACTTTACAGTCAGTGTAGTAACGCACGCTGCTCTTTACAGTCAGTATAGTAACACACGCTGCTCTTTACAGTCAGTATAGTAACACATGCTGCTCTTTACAGTCAGTATAGTAACACATGCTGCTCTTTACAGTCAGTATAGTAACACATGCTGCTCTTTACAGTCAGTATAGTAACACATGCTGCTCTTTACAGTCAGTATAGTAACACATGCTGCACTTTACAGTCAGTATAGTAACACACGCGGCACTTTACAGTCAGTATAGTAACACACGCTGCTCTTTACAGTCAGTATAGTAACACACGCTGCTCTTTACAGTCAGTATAGTAACACACGCTGCTCTTTACAGTCAGTATAGTAACACACGCTGCTCTTTACAGTCAGTATAGTAACGCATGCGGCACTTTACAGTCAGTATAGTAACGCACGCTGCTCTTTACAGTCAGTATAGTAACGCACGCTGCTCTTTACAGTCAGTATAGTAACACATGCTGCTCTTTACAGTCAGTATAGTAACACACGCTGCACTTTACAGTCAGTATAGTAACACACGCTGCACTTTACAGTCAGTATAGTAACACACGCTGCTCTTTACAGTCAGTATAGTAACACACGCTGCTCTTTACAGTCAGTATAGTAACACACGCGGCACTTTACAGTCAGTATAGTAACGCACGCTGCACTTTACAGTCAGTATAGTAACGCACGCTGCACTTTACAGTCAGTATAGTAACACATGCTGAACTTTACAGTCAGTATAGTAACACACGCTGCACTTTACAGTCAGTATAGTAACACATGCGGCACTTTACAGTCAGTATAGTAACACACGCTGCTCTTTACAGTCAGTATAGTAACGCACGCGGCACTTTACAGTCAGTATAGTAACGCACGCTGCATTTTACAGTCAGTATAGTAACGCACGCTGCTCTTTACAGTCAGTATAGTAACACATGCGGCACTTTACAGTCAGTATAGTAACACATGCTGCTCTTTACAGTCAGTATAGTAACACATGCTGCTCTTTACAGTCAGTATAGTAACACATGCTGCTCTTTACAGTCAGTATAGTAACACATGCTGCTCTTTACAGTCAGTATAGTAACACATGCAGCACTTTACAGTCAGTATAGTAACACATGCTGCTCTTTACAGTCAGTATAGTAACACATGCTGCTCTTTACAGTCAGTATAGTAACACATGCTGCTCTTTACAGTCAGTATAGTAACACATGCGGCACTTTACAGTCAGTATAGTAACACACGCTGCACTTTACAGTCAGTATAGTAACACATGCTGCACTTTACAGTCAGTATAGTAACACATGCTGCTCTTTACAGTCAGTATAGTAACACATGCTGCTCTTTACAGTCAGTATAGTAACACATGCTGCACTTTACAGTCAGTATAGTAACACATGCGGCACTTCACAGTCAGTATAGTAACACACGCTGCTCTTTACAGTCAGTATAGTAACACATGCGGCACTTTACAGTCAGTATAGTAACGCACGCTGCATTTTACAGTCAGTATAGTAACGCACGCTGCTCTTTACAGTCAGTATAGTAACACATGCGGCACTTTACAGTCAGTATAGTAACACATGCGGCACTTTACAGTCAGTATAGTAACACATGCTGCACTTTACAGTCAGTATAGTAACACACGCTGCACTTTACAGTCAGTATAGTAACACATGCTGCTATTTACAGTCAGTATAGTAACACATGCTGCACTTTACAGTCAGTATAGTAACACACGCTGCACTTTACAGTCAGTATAGTAACACATGCTGCTCTTTACAGTCAGTATAGTAACACATGCTGCACTTTACAGTCAGTATAGTAACGCACGCTGCTCTTTACAGTCAGTATAGTAACACACGCTGCACTTTACAGTCAGTATAGTAACACATGCTGCACTTTACAGTCAGTATAGTAACACACGCTGCACTTTACAGTCAGTATAGTAACACACGCTGCACTTTACAGTCAGTATAGTAACACACGCTGCACTTTACAGTCAGTATAGTAACACACGCTGCTCTTTACAGTCAGTATAGTAACGCACGCTGCACTTTACAGTCAGTATAGTAACACACGCTGCACTTTACAGTCAGTATAGTAACACATGCTGCACTTTACAGTCAGTATAGTAACACATGCGGCACTTTACAGTCAGTATAGTAACACATGCTGCACTTTACAGTCAGTATAGTAACACATGCGGCACTTTACAGTCAGTATAGTAACACACGCTGCACTTTACAGTCAGTATAGTAACACACGCTGCTCTTTACAGTCAGTATAGTAACGTACGCTGCACTTTACAGTCAGTATAGTAACACACGCTGCTCTTTACAGTCAGTATAGTAACACATGCTGCACTTTACAGTCAGTATAGTAACACATGCGGCACTTTACAGTCAGTATAGTAACACATGCTGCACTTTACAGTCAGTATAGTAACACACGCTGCACTTTACAGTCAGTATAGTAACACACGCTGCTCTTTACAGTCAGTATAGTAACGTACGCTGCACTTTACAGTCAGTATAGTAACACACGCTGCACTTTACAGTCAGTATAGTAACACACGCTGCTCTTTACAGTCAGTATAGTAACACATGCTGCTCTTTACAGTCAGTATAGTAACACATGCTGCACTTTACAGTCAGTATAGTAACACATGCGGCACTTTACAGTCAGTATAGTAACACATGCTGCTCTTTACAGTCAGTATAGTAACACATGCTGCTCTTTACAGTCAGTATAGTAACACATGCTGCTCTTTACAGTCAGTATAGTAACACATGCTGCTCTTTACAGTCAGTATAGTAACACATGCAGCACTTTACAGTCAGTATAGTAACACATGCTGCTCTTTACAGTCAGTATAGTAACACATGCTGCTCTTTACAGTCAGTATAGTAACACATGCTGCTCTTTACAGTCAGTATAGTAACACATGCGGCACTTTACAGTCAGTATAGTAACACACGCTGCTCTTTACAGTCAGTATAGTAACACACGCTGCACTTTACAGTCAGTATAGTAACACATGCTGCACTTTACAGTCAGTATAGTAACACATGCTGCTCTTTACAGTCAGTATAGTAACACATGCTGCACTTTACAGTCAGTATAGTAACACATGCGGGACTTTACAGTCAGTATAGTAACACATGCTGCTCTTTACAGTCAGTATAGTAACACACGCTGCTCTTTACAGTCAGTATAGTAACACACGCTGCTCTTTACAGTCAGTATAGTAACGCATGCAGCACTTTACAGTCAGTATAGTAACGCATGCAGCACTTTACAGTCAGTATAGTAACACACGCTGCACTTTACAGTCAGTATAGTAACACATGCTGCTATTTACAGTCAGTATAGTAACACATGCTGCTATTTACAGTCAGTATAGTAACACATGCTGCTATTTACAGTCAGTATAGTAACGCACGCTGCTCTTTACAGTCAGTATAGTAACACATGCTGCTATTTACAGTCAGTATAGTAACACACGCTGCTCTTTACAGTCAGTATAGTAACACATGCGGCACTTTACAGTCAGTATAGTAACACATGCTGCTCTTTACAGTCAGTATAGTAACACATGCTGCTCTTTACAGTCAGTATAGTAACACATGCTGCTCTTTACAGTCAGTATAGTAACGCACGCTGCTCTTTACAGTCAGTATAGTAACACACGCGGCACTTTACAGTCAGTATAGTAACACACGCTGCACTTTACAGTCAGTATAGTAACGCACGCGGCACTTTACAGTCAGTATAGTAACACACGCTGCTCTTTACAGTCAGTATAGTAACACACGCTGCTCTTTACAGTCAGTATAGTAACACACGCTGCTCTTTACAGTCAGTATAGTAACACACGCTGCTCTTTACAGTCAGTATAGTAACACATGCGGCACTTTACAGTCAGTATAGTAATGCACGCTGCTCTTTACAGTCAGTATAGTAACGCACGCTGCTCTTTACAGTCAGTATAGTAACACATGCTGCTCTTTACAGTCAGTATAGTAACACACGCTGCACTTTACAGTCAGTATAGTAACACACGCTGCACTTTACAGTCAGTATAGTAACACACGCTGCTCTTTACAGTCAGTATAGTAACACACGCTGCTCTTTACAGTCAGTATAGTAACACACGCGGCACTTTACAGTCAGTATAGTAACACACGCTGCACTTTACAGTCAGTATAGTAACGCACGCTGCACTTTACAGTCAGTATAGTAACACATGCTGAACTTTACAGTCAGTATAGTAACACACGCTGCACTTTACAGTCAGTATAGTAACACATGCGGCACTTTACAGTCAGTATAGTAACACACGCTGCTCTTTACAGTCAGTATAGTAACACATGCTGCACTTTACAGTCAGTATAGTAACACATGCGGCACTTTACAGTCAGTATAGTAACACATGCGGCACTTTACAGTCAGTATAGTAACGCACGCTGCATTTTACAGTCAGTATAGTAACGCACGCTGCTCTTTACAGTCAGTATAGTAACACATGCGGCACTTTACAGTCAGTATAGTAACACATGCGGCACTTTACAGTCAGTATAGTAACACATGCTGCACTTTACAGTCAGTATAGTAACACACGCTGCACTTTACAGTCAGTATAGTAACACATGCTGCTATTTACAGTCAGTATAGTAACACATGCTGCACTTTACAGTCAGTATAGTAACACACGCTGCACTTTACAGTCAGTATAGTAACACATGCTGCTCTTTACAGTCAGTATAGTAACACATGCTGCACTTTACAGTCAGTATAGTAACGCACGCTGCTCTTTACAGTCAGTATAGTAACACACGCTGCACTTTACAGTCAGTATAGTAACACATGCTGCACTTTACAGTCAGTATAGTAACACACGCTGCACTTTACAGTCAGTATAGTAACACACGCTGCACTTTACAGTCAGTATAGTAACACACGCTGCACTTTACAGTCAGTATAGTAACACACGCTGCTCTTTACAGTCAGTATAGTAACGCACGCTGCACTTTACAGTCAGTATAGTAACACACGCTGCACTTTACAGTCAGTATAGTAACACATGCTGCACTTTACAGTCAGTATAGTAACACATGCGGCACTTTACAGTCAGTATAGTAACACATGCTGCACTTTACAGTCAGTATAGTAACACATGCGGCACTTTACAGTCAGTATAGTAACACACGCTGCACTTTACAGTCAGTATAGTAACACACGCTGCTCTTTACAGTCAGTATAGTAACGTACGCTGCACTTTACAGTCAGTATAGTAACACACGCTGCTCTTTACAGTCAGTATAGTAACACATGCTGCACTTTACAGTCAGTATAGTAACACATGCGGCACTTTACAGTCAGTATAGTAACACATGCTGCACTTTACAGTCAGTATAGTAACACACGCTGCACTTTACAGTCAGTATAGTAACACACGCTGCACTTTACAGTCAGTATAGTAACACATGCTGCACTTTACAGTCAGTATAGTAACACACGCTGCACTTTACAGTCAGTATAGTAACACACGCTGCACTTTACAGTCAGTATAGTAACACACGCTGCTCTTTACAGTCAGTATAGTAACACATGCTGCTCTTTACAGTCAGTATAGTAACACATGCTGCACTTTACAGTCAGTATAGTAACACATGCGGCACTTTACAGTCAGTATAGTAACACATGCTGCTCTTTACAGTCAGTATAGTAACACATGCTGCTCTTTACAGTCAGTATAGTAACACATGCTGCTCTTTACAGTCAGTATAGTAACACATGCTGCTCTTTACAGTCAGTATAGTAACACATGCAGCACTTTACAGTCAGTATAGTAACACATGCTGCTCTTTACAGTCAGTATAGTAACACATGCTGCTCTTTACAGTCAGTATAGTAACACATGCTGCTCTTTACAGTCAGTATAGTAACACATGCGGCACTTTACAGTCAGTATAGTAACACACGCTGCTCTTTACAGTCAGTATAGTAACACACGCTGCACTTTACAGTCAGTATAGTAACACATGCTGCACTTTACAGTCAGTATAGTAACACATGCTGCTCTTTACAGTCAGTATAGTAACACACGCTGCTCTTTACAGTCAGTATAGTAACACATGCTGCACTTTACAGTCAGTATAGTAACACATGCTGCACTTTACAGTCAGTATAGTAACATATGCTGCTCTTTACAGTCAGTATAGTAACACACGCTGCACTTTACAGTCAGTATAGTAACACATGCTGCACTTTACAGTCAGTATAGTAACACATGCTGCTCTTTACAGTCAGTATAGTAACACACGCTGCACTTTACAGTCAGTATAGTAACACATGCTGCACTTTACAGTCAGTATAGTAACACATGCTGCACTTTACAGTCAGTATAGTAACATATGCTGCTCTTTACAGTCAGTATAGTAACACATGCTGCACTTTACAGTCAGTATAGTAACACATGCGGCACTTTACAGTCAGTATAGTAACACATGCTGCTCTTTACAGTCAGTATAGTAACACACGCTGCTCTTTACAGTCAGTATAGTAACACACGCTGCTCTTTACAGTCAGTATAGTAACGCATGCAGCACTTTACAGTCAGTATAGTAACACATGCTGCTATTTACAGTCAGTATAGTAACACATGCGGCACTTTACAGTCAGTATAGTAACACACGCTGCTCTTTACAGTCAGTATAGTAACACATGCGGCACTTTACAGTCAGTATAGTAACACATGCTGCTCTTTACAGTCAGTATAGTAACACATGCTGCTCTTTACAGTCAGTATAGTAACACATGCTGCTCTTTACAGTCAGTATAGTAACGCACGCTGCTCTTTACAGTCAGTATAGTAACACACGCGGCACTTTACAGTCAGTATAGTAACACACGCTGCACTTTACAGTCAGTATAGTAACGCACGCTGCACTTTACAGTCAGTATAGTAACACATGCTGAACTTTACAGTCAGTATAGTAACACACGCTGCACTTTACAGTCAGTATAGTAACACATGCGGCACTTTACAGTCAGTGTAGTAACGCACGCTGCATTTTACAGTCAGTATAGTAACGCACGCTGCTCTTTACAGTCAGTATAGTAACACATGCGGCACTTTACAGTCAGTATAGTAACACATGCGGCACTTTACAGTCAGTATAGTAACACATGCTGCACTTTACAGTCAGTATAGTAACACACGCTGCACTTTACAGTCAGTATAGTAACACATGCTGCTCTTTACAGTCAGTATAGTAACACATGCTGCACTTTACAGTCAGTATAGTAACACACGCTGCACTTTACAGTCAGTATAGTAACACACGCTGCTCTTTACAGTCAGTATAGTAACGCACGCTGCACTTTACAGTCAGTATAGTAACACACGCTGCACTTTACAGTCAGTATAGTAACACATGCTGCACTTTACAGTCAGTATAGTAACACATGCGGCACTTTACAGTCAGTATAGTAACACATGCTGCACTTTACAGTCAGTATAGTAACACATGCGGCACTTTACAGTCAGTATAGTAACACATGCTGCACTTTACAGTCAGTATAGTAACACACGCTGCACTTTACAGTCAGTATAGTAACACACGCTGCTCTTTACAGTCAGTATAGTAACGCACGCTGCACTTTACAGTCAGTATAGTAACACACGCTGCACTTTACAGTCAGTATAGTAACACATGCTGCACTTTACAGTCAGTATAGTAACACACGCTGCACTTTACAGTCAGTATAGTAACACACGCTGCTCTTTACAGTCAGTATAGTAACACATGCTGCTCTTTACAGTCAGTATAGTAACACATGCTGCACTTTACAGTCAGTATAGTAACACATGCGGCACTTTACAGTCAGTATAGTAACACATGCTGCTCTTTACAGTCAGTATAGTAACACATGCTGCTCTTCACAGTCAGTATAGTAACACATGCTGCTCTTTACAGTCAGTATAGTAACACATGCTGCTCTATACAGTCAGTATAGTAACACATGCAGCACTTTACAGTCAGTATAGTAACACATGCGGCACTTTACAGTCAGTATAGTAACACACGCTGCTCTTTACAGTCAGTATAGTAACACATGCTGCTCTTTACAGTCAGTATAGTAACACATGCTGCTCTTTACAGTCAGTATAGTAACACATGCTGCACTTTACAGTCAGTATAGTAACACATGCTGCTCTTTACAGTCAGTATAGTAACACATGCGGCACTTTACAGTCAGTATAGTAACACATGCGGCACTTTACAGTCAGTATAGTAACACATGCTGCTCTTTACAGTCAGTGTATAGTAACACATGCTGCTCTTTACAGTCAGTATAGTAACACACGCTGCTCTTTACAGTCAGTATAGTAACACACGCTGCTCTTTACAGTCAGTATAGTAACACATGCTGCTCTTTACAGTCAGTATAGTAACACATGCTGCTCTTTACAGTCAGTATAGTAACACATGCTGCTCTTTACAGTCAGTATAGTAACACACGCTGCACTTTACAGTCAGTATAGTAACACACGCTGCACTTTACAGTCAGTATAGTAACACATGCTGCACTTTACAGTCAGTATAGTAACACACGCTGCACTTTACAGTCAGTATAGTAACACATGCTGCACTTTACAGTCAGTATAGTAACACATGCTGCTCTTTACAGTCAGTATAGTAACACATGCTGCTCTTTACAGTCAGTATAGTAACACATGCTGCACTTTACAGTCAGTATAGTAACACATGCGGCACTTTACAGTCAGTATAGTAACACATGCTGCTCTTTACAGTCAGTATAGTAACACACGCTGCTCTTTACAGTCAGTATAGTAACACACGCTGCTCTTTACAGTCAGTATAGTAACACATGCTGCTCTTTACAGTCAGTATAGTAACACACGCTGCTCTTTACAGTCAGTATAGTAACACATGCTGCTCTTTACAGTCAGTATAGTAACACACGCTGCACTTTACAGTCAGTATAGTAACACACGCTGCACTTTACAGTCAGTATAGTAACACACACTGCACTTTACAGTCAGTATAGTAACACACGCTGCACTTTACAGTCAGTATAGTAACGCATGCTGCTCTTTACAGTCAGTATAGTAACACACGCTGCACTTTACAGTCAGTATAGTGACACACGCTGCACTTTACAGTCAGTATAGTAACACATGCTGCACTTTACAGTCAGTATAGTAACACATGCTGCTCTTTACAGTCAGTATAGTAACACACGCTGCTCTTTACAGTCAGTATAGTAACACATGCTGCACTTTACAGTCAGTATAGTAACACATGCTGCACTTTACAGTCAGTATAGTAACACATGCTGCACTTTACAGTCAGTATAGTAACGCACGCTGCACTTTACAGTCAGTATAGTAACACATGCGGCACTTTACAGTCAGTATAGTAACACATGCTGCTCTTTACAGTCAGTATAGTAACACACGCAGCACTTTACAGTCAGTATAGTAACACACGCTGCTCTTTACAGTCAGTATAGTAACACATGCTGCACTTTACAGTCAGTATAGTAACACATGCTGCACTTTACAGTCAGTATAGTAACACATGCTGCTCTTTACAGTCAGTATAGTAACACATGCTGCTCTTTACAGTCAGTATAGTAACACATGCTGCTCTTTACAGTCAGTATAGTAACGCACGCTGCACTTTACAGTCAGTATAGTAACACACGCTGCACTTTACAGTCAGTATAGTAACACATGCTGCACTTTACAGTCAGTATAGTAACACATGCGGCACTTTACAGTCAGTATAGTAACGCACGCTGCACTTTACAGTCAGTATAGTAACACACGCGGCACTTTACAGTCAGTATAGTAACACATGCTGCACTTTACAGTCAGTATAGTAACACACGCTGCTCTTTACAGTCAGTATAGTAACACATGCTGCTCTTTACAGTCAGTATAGTAACACATGCTGCTCTTTACAGTCAGTATAGTAACACATGCTGCACTTTACAGTCAGTATAGTAACACATGCTGCTCTTTACAGTCAGTATAGTAACACATGCTGCTCTTTACAGTCAGTATAGTAACACATGCTGCACTTTACAGTCAGTATAGTAACACATGCGGCACTTTACAGTCAGTATAGTAACACACGCTGCTCTTTACAGTCAGTATAGTAACACACGCTGCTCTTTACAGTCAGTATAGTAACACACGCTGCTCTTTACAGTCAGTATAGTAACACACGCTGCTCTTTACAGTCAGTATAGTAACACATGCGGCACTTTACAGTCAGTATAGTAACACATGCTGCATTTTACAGTCAGTATAGTAACACACACTGCACTTTACAGTCAGTATAGTAACGCACGCTGCTCTTTACAGTCAGTATAGTAACGCACGCTGCTCTTTACAGTCAGTATAGTAACACATGCTGCTCTTTACAGTCAGTATAGTAACACACGCTGCACTTTACAGTCAGTATAGTAACACACGCTGCTCTTTACAGTCAGTATAGTAACACATGCTGCACTTTACAGTCAGTATAGTAACACATGCTGCTCTTTACAGTCAGTATAGTAACGCACGCTGCTCTTTACAGTCAGTATAGTAACACATGCTGCTCTTTACAGTCAGTATAGTAACACATGCTGCTCTTTACAGTCAGTATAGTAACACATGCTGCACTTTACAGTCAGTACAGTAACACATGCTGCACTTTACAGTCAGTATAGTAACACATGCTGCACTTTACAGTCAGTATAGTAACACACGCTGCACTTTACAGTCAGTATAGTAACACATGCTGCACTTTACAGTCAGTATAGTAACACATGCTGCTCTTTACAGTCAGTATAGTAACGCACGCTGCTCTTTACAGTCAGTATAGTAACACATGCTGCTCTTTACAGTCAGTATAGTAACACATGCTGCTCTTTACAGTCAGTATAGTAACACATGCTGCACTTTACAGTCAGTACAGTAACACATGCTGCACTTTACAGTCAGTATAGTAACACATGCGGCACTTTACAGTCAGTATAGTAACACATGCTGCTCTTTACAGTCAGTATAGTAACACATGCTGCTCTTTACAGTCAGTATAGTAACGCACGCTGCACTTTACAGTCAGTATAGTAACACACGCTGCACTTTACAGTCAGTATAGTAACACATGCTGCTCTTTACAGTCAGTATAGTAACGCACGCTGCTCTTTACAGTCAGTATAGTAACACATGCGGCACTTTACAGTCAGTATAGTAACACACGCTGCACTTTACAGTCAGTATAGTAACACATGCTGCACTTTACAGTCAGTATAGTAACACATGCTGCTCTATACAGTCAGTATAGTAACACATGCGGCACTTTACAGTCAGTATAGTAACACACGCTGCACTTTACAGTCAGTATAGTAACACATGCGGCACTTTACAGTCAGTATAGTAACACACGCTGCACTTTACAGTCAGTATAGTAACACATGCTGCACTTTACAGTCAGTATAGTAACACATGCTGCACTTTACAGTCAGTATAGTAACTAACACATGCTGCACTTTACAGTCAGTATAGTAACGCATGCGGCACTTTACAGTCAGTATAGTAACGCATGCTGCTCTTTACAGTCAGTATAGTAACGCACGCTGCACTTTACAGTCAGTATAGTAACACACGCTGCTCTTTACAGTCAGTATAGTAACACATGCTGCACTTTACAGTCAGTATAGTAACGCACGCTGCACTTTACAGTCAGTATAGTAACACATGCTGCTCTTTACAGTCAGTATAGTAACACACGCTGCACTTTACAGTCAGTATAGTAACACACGCTGCACTTTACAGTCAGTATAGTAACACATGCTGCACTTTACAGTCAGTATAGTAACACACGCTGCACTTTACAGTCAGTATAGTAACACATGCTGCACTTTACAGTCAGTATAGTAACACATGCTGCACTTTACAGTCAGTATAGTAACACACGCTGCACTTTACAGTCAGTATAGTAACACATGCTGCACTTTACAGTCAGTATAGTAACACACGCTGCACTTTACAGTCAGTATAGTAACACATGCTGCACTTTACAGTCAGTATAGTAACACATGCTGCTCTTTACAGTCAGTATAGTAACGCATGCGGCACTTTACAGTCAGTATAGTAACGCATGCTGCACTTTACAGTCAGTATAGTAACACATGCTGCACTTTACAGTCAGTATAGTAACACATGCTGCACTTTACAGTCAGTATAGTAACGCATGCGGCACTTTACAGTCAGTATAGTAACGCATGCTGCTCTTTACAGTCAGTATAGTAACACATGCTGCTCTTTACAGTCAGTATAGTAACACATGCTGCTCTTTACAGTCAGTATAGTAACACATGCTGCACTTTACAGTCAGTATAGTAACACATGCTGCTCTTTACAGTCAGTATAGTAACACATGCTGCTCTTTACAGTCAGTATAGTAACACATGCTGCACTTTACAGTCAGTATAGTAACACATGCGGCACTTTACAGTCAGTATAGTAACACACGCTGCTCTTTACAGTCAGTATAGTAACACACGCTGCTCTTTACAGTCAGTATAGTAACACACGCTGCTCTTTACAGTCAGTATAGTAACACACGCTGCTCTTTACAGTCAGTATAGTAACACACGCTGCTCTTTACAGTCAGTATAGTAACACATGCTGCTCTTTACAGTCAGTATAGTAACACATGCGGCACTTTACAGTCAGTATAGTAACGCACGCTGCTCTTTACAGTCAGTATAGTAACGCACGCTGCTCTTTACAGTCAGTATAGTAACACATGCTGCTCTTTACAGTCAGTATAGTAACACACGCTGCACTTTACAGTCAGTATAGTAACACACGCTGCTCTTTACAGTCAGTATAGTAACACATGCTGCACTTTACAGTCAGTATAGTAACACACGCTGCACTTTACAGTCAGTATAGTAACACATGCTGCACTTTACAGTCAGTATAGTAACACATGCTGCTCTTTACAGTCAGTATAGTAACGCACGCTGCTCTTTACAGTCAGTATAGTAACACATGCTGCTCTTTACAGTCAGTATAGTAACACATGCTGCTCTTTACAGTCAGTATAGTAACACATGCTGCACTTTACAGTCAGTACAGTAACACATGCGGCACTTTACAGTCAGTATAGTAACACATGCTGCTATTTACAGTCAGTATAGTAACACACGCTGCTCTTTACAGTCAGTATAGTAACACATGCTGCTCTTTACAGTCAGTATAGTAACACACGCTGCACTTTACAGTCAGTATAGTAACACATGCTGCACTTTACAGTCAGTATAGTAACACACGCTGCACTTTACAGTCAGTATAGTAACACACGCTGCTCTTTACAGTCAGTATAGTAACACACGCTGCACTTTACAGTCAGTATAGTAACACACGCTGCTCTTTACAGTCAGTATAGTAACACACGCTGCACTTTACAGTCAGTATAGTAACACATGCTGCACTTTACAGTCAGTATAGTAACACACGCTGCACTTTACAGTCAGTATAGTAACGCACGCTGCACTTTACAGTCAGTATAGTAACACACGCGGCACTTTACAGTCAGTATAGTAACGCACGCTGCACTTTACAGTCAGTATAGTAACACACGCGGCACTTTACAGTCAGTATAGTAACGCATGCTGCTCTTTACAGTCAGTATAGTAACACATGCTGCACTTTACAGTCAGTATAGTAACGCACGCTGCACTTTACAGTCAGTATAGTAACGCACGCTGCACTTTACAGTCAGTATAGTAACGCACGCTGCACTTTACAGTCAGTATAGTAACACATGCTGCACTTTACAGTCAGTATAGTAACACACGCTGCACTTTACAGTCAGTATAGTAACACATGCTGCTCTTTACAGTCAGTATAGTAACACATGCTGCACTTTACAGTCAGTATAGTAACACATGCTGCACTTTACAGTCAGTATAGTAACACACGCTGCACTTTACAGTCAGTATAGTAACGCACGCTGCACTTTACAGTCAGTATAGTAACACACGCGGCACTTTACAGTCAGTATAGTAACGCACGCTGCACTTTACAGTCAGTATAGTAACGCACGCTGCACTTTACAGTCAGTATAGTAACACATGCTGCACTTTACAGTCAGTATAGTAACACATGCTGCACTTTACAGTCAGTATAGTAACACACGCTGCTCTTTACAGTCAGTATAGTAACGCACGCTGCACTTTACAGTCAGTATAGTAACACATGCGGCACTTTACAGTCAGTATAGTAACACACGCTGCACTTTACAGTCAGTATAGTAACACATGCGGCACTTTACAGTCAGTATAGTAACACACGCTGCACTTTACAGTCAGTATAGTAAAACATGCGGCACTTTACAGTCAGTATAGTAACACACGCTGCACTTTACAGTCAGTATAGTAACACATGCGGCACTTTACAGTCAGTATAGTAACACACGCTGCTCTTTACAGTCAGTATAGTAACACATGCGGCACTTTACAGTCAGTATAGTAACACATGCGGCACTTTACAGTCAGTATAGTAACGCATGCTGCACTTGCTTTTTGTCCACGTCTGCATATATAGCAGCAGTGTATATACCGCACAGATCCATATATAGCAGCAGTGTATATACCGCACAGATCCATATATAGCAGCAGTGACTATACCGCACAGATCCATATATAGCAGCAGTGTATATACCGCACAGATCCATATATAGCAGCAGTGTATATACCGCACAGATCCATATATAGCAGCAGTGTATATACCGCACAGATCCATATATAGCAGCAGTGTATATACCGCACAGATCCATATATAGCAGCAGTGTATATACCGCACAGATCCATATATAGCAGCAGTGTATATACCGCACAGATCCATATATAGCAGCAGTGACTATACCGCACAGATCCATATATAGCAGGAGTGTATATACCGCACAGATCCATATATAGCAGCAGTGAATATACCGCAGATCCATATATAGCAGCAGTGTATATACCGCACAGATCCATATATAGCAGCAGTGTATATACCGCACAGATCCATATATAGCAGCAGTGTATATACCGCACATATAAATATATAGCAGCAGTGTATATACCGCACAGATCCATATATAGCAGCAGTGTATATACCGCACAGATCCATATATAGCAGCAGTGTATATACCGCACAGATCCATATATAGCAGCAGTGTATATACCGCACAGATCCATATATAGCAGCAGTGTATATACCGCACAGATCCATATATAGCAGCAGTGTATATACCGCACAGATCCATATATAGCAGCAGTGACTATACCGCACAGATCCATATATAGCAGCAGTGACTATACCACACAGATCCATATATAGCAGCAGTGTATATACCGCACAGATCCATATATAGCAGCAGTGTATATACCGCACAGATCCATATATAGCAGCAGTGTATATACAGCACAGATCCATATATAGCAGCAGTGTATATACCGCACAGATCCATATATAGCAGCAGTGTATATACCGCACAGATCCATATATAGCAGCAGTGACTATACCACACAGATCCATATATAGCAGCAGTGAATATACCGCACAGATCCATATATAGCAGCAGTGTATATACCGCACAGATCCATATATAGCAGCAGTGTATATACCGCACAGATCCATATATAGCAGCAGTGTATATACCGCACAGATCCATATATAGCAGCAGTGTATATACCGCACAGATCCATATATAGCAGCAGTGTATATACCGCACAGATCCATATATAGCAGCAGTGTATATACCGCACAGATCCATATATAGCAGCAGTGTATATACCGCACAGATCCATATATAGCAGCAGTGACTATACCGCACAGATCCATATATAGCAGGAGTGTATATACCGCACAGATCCATATATAGCAGCAGTGAATATACCGCACAGATCCATATATAGCAGCAGTGTATATACCGCACAGATCCATATATAGCAGCAGTGTATATACCGCACAGATCCATATATAGCAGCAGTGTATATACCGCACAGATCCATATATAGCAGCAGTGTATATACCGCACAGATCCATATATAGCAGCAGTGTATATACCGCACAGATCCATATATAGCAGCAGTGTATATACCGCACAGATCCATATATAGCAGCAGTGAATATACCGCACAGATCCATATATAGCAGCAGTGTATATACCGCACATATCCATATATAGCAGCAGTGTATATACCGCACAGATCCATATATAGCAGCAGTGTATATACCGCACAGATCCATATATAGCAGCAGTGTATATACCGCACAGATCCATATATAGCAGCAGTGAATATACCGCACAGATCCATATATAGCAGCAGTGTATATACCGCACAGATCCATATATAGCAGCAGTGTATATACCGCACAGATCCATATATAGCAGCAGTGTATATACCACACATATAATATATACACCAGCAGTGAATATACCGCACAGATCCATATATAGCAGCAGTGTATATACCGCACAGATCCATATATAGCAGCAGTGTATATACCGCACAGATCCATATATAGCAGCAGTGTATATACCGCACAGATCCATATATAGCAGCAGTGACTATACCACACAGATCCATATATAGCAGCAGTGTATATACCGCACAGATCCATATATAGCAGCAGTGACTATACCACACAGATCCATATATAGCAGCAGTGTATATACCGCACAGATCCATATATAGCAGCAGTGTATATACCGCACAGATCCATATATAGCAGCAGTGACTATACCACACAGATCCATATATAGCAGCAGTGTATATACCGCACAGATCCATATATAGCAGCAGTGTATATACCACACATATAATATATACACCAGCAGTGAATATACCGCAGATATAAGTATATACCAGCAGTGAATATTATCAGCCACAGTCCACCCTTCTCCTCCTCCTCTCATCCAATAACATGTGGAGGCTGAGGAGAGGTGCCGAGTTGCCATACTCACTGGTTAGACGCGCTCTCTGTATCGTGGTCCGCAGGGGCGTGCGCTTCTCCGCTGCGAGCTCTGTTGTGAACTTGTGATATTCTGCACACAGGGGCGGATATAGGATTGAAATCTAGGGCAGGGGTGGAAAAAACACAAACTGTGAACAGACCATATTTTCCCCCTCCTCCCCCTAACACCCCCCCCCTATTGAACTCTGTCACCTGTTAACGGAAAAATCATCTGTCAGAAGGAAAAATGTTCCCCGATGAGTACAAGAAGCCCCCCCTGGGAACTAGACTTTCTTGTACTCCACAATGGGGAAACATTTTTCCCTCTGGCGGATGACTTTTCAGTTGACAGGAAGCAGAGTTACATGAAGGGAAATTATTTTTCCTTGACCTCTAGTTTGTATTGTGGCGCAGGGGAGAAAAAAGTATAGGTTTTATATTTGTAATACTGATAACTTTTATTTTTTTGCTATGTTCGGCTGGACCATTTAGACTAAGGGTATGTGCACACGACGTAGTGACCAAAAACGTCTGAAAATACCGAGCTGTTTTCAAGGGAAAACAGACCCTGATTTTCAGACGTTTTTTTGAGCAAATCGCGTTTTTCGCGGCGTTTTTTACGTCCATTTTTGGAGCTGTTTTCATTGGAGTCTATGAGAAAACAGCTCCAAAAACGTCCAAAGAAGTGCCCCGCATATAATGTATATAAGTGTCCCGCATATAATGTATATAAGTGTCCCGCATATAATGTATATAAGTGTCCCGCATATAATGTATATAAGTGTCCCGCATATAATGTATAGAAGTGTCCCGCATATAATGTATAGAAGTGTCCCGCATATAATGTATATAAGTGTCCCGCATATAATGTATATAAGTGTCCCGCATATAATGTATATAAGTGTCCTGCATATAATGTATATAAGTGTCCCGCATATAATGTATATAAGTGTCCTGCATATAATGTATATAAGTGTCCCGCATATAATGTATATAAGTGTCCCGCATATAATGTATATAAGTGTCCCGCATATAATGTATATAAGTGTCCTGCATATAATGTATATAAGTGTCCTGCATATAATGTATATAAGTGTCCCGCATATAATGTATAGAAGTGTCCCGCATATAATGTATATAAGTGTCCCGCATATAATGTATATAAGTGTCCCGCATATAATGTATAGAAGTGTCCTGCATATAATGTATATAAGTGTCCTGCATATAATGTATATAAGTGTCCCGCATATAATGTATATAAGTGTCCCGCATATAATGTATATAAGTGTCCCGCATATAATGTATATAAGTGTCCTGCATATAATGTATATAAGTGTCCCGCATATAATGTATATAAGTGTCCCGCATATAATGTATAGAAGTGTCCCGCATATAATGTATAGAAGTGTCCCGCATATAATGTATAGAAGTGTCCTGCATATAATGTATATAAGTGTCCTGCATATAATGTATAGAAGTGTCCTGCATATAATGTATATAAGTGTCCCGCATATAATGTATATAAGTGTCCCGCATATAATGTATAGAAGTGTCCTGCATATAATGTATATAAGTGTCCTGCATATAATGTATATAAGTGTCCCGCATATAATGTATATAAGTGTCCTGCATATAATGTATAGAAGTGTCCCGCATATAATGTATAGAAGTGTCCCGCATATAATGTATATAAGTGTCCCGCATATAATGTATATAAGTGCCCTGCATATAATGTATATAAGTGTCCTGCATATAATGTATATAAGTGTCCCGCATATAATGTATATAAGTGTCCCGCATATAATGTATATAAGTGTCCCGCATATAATGTATATAAGTGTCCCGCATATAATGTATAGAAGTGTCCCGCATATAATGTATAGAAGTGTCCCGCATATAATGTATAGAAGTGTCCCGCATATAATGTATATAAGTATCCCGCATATAATGTATAGAAGTGCCCCGCATATAATGTATATAAGTGTCCCGCATATAATGTATATAAGTGCCCTGCATATAATGTATATAAGTGTCCTGCATATAATGTATATAAGTGTCCCGCATATAATGTATATAAGTGTCCCGCATATAATGTATATAAGTGTCCTGCATATAATGTATAGAAGTGTCCCGCATATAATGTATAGAAGTGTCCCGCATATAATGTATAGAAGTGTCCTGCATATAATGTATATAAGTGTCCTGCATATAATGTATAGAAGTGTCCCGCATATAATGTATAGAAGTGTCCCGCATATAATGTATATAAGTGTCCCGCATATAATGTATATATGTGTCCCGCATATAATGTATATAAGTGTCCTGCATATAATGTATATAAGTGTCCTGCATATAATGTATATAAGTGTCCTGCATATATTGTATATAAGTGTCCCGAATATAATGTATAGAAGTGTCCCGCATATAATGTATAGAAGTGTCCTGCATATAATGTATATAAGTGTCCCGCATATAATGTATATAAGTGTCCCGCATGTAATGTATATAAGTGTCCTGCATATAATGTATATAAGTGTCCTGCATGTAATGTATATAAGTGTCCTGCATATAATGTATATACGTGTCCTGCATATAATGCATAGAAGTGTCCCGCATATAATGTATAGAAGTGTCCCGCATATAATGTATGGAAGTGTCCCGCATATAATGTATATAAGTGTCCCGCATATAATGTATATAAGTGTCCCGCATATAATGTATAGAAATGTCCCGCATATAATGTATATAAGTGTCCTGCATATAATGTATAGAAGTGTCCTGCATATAATGTATATACGTGTCCTGCATATAATGTATATGTGTCCCGCATATAATGTATATAAGTGTCCCGCATATAATGTATAGAAGTGTCCTGCATATAATGCATAGAAGTGTCCCGCATATAATGTATAGCAGTGTCCCGCATATAATGTATGGAAGTGTCCCGCATATAATGTATATAAGTGTCCCGCATATAATGTATATAAGTGTCCCGCATATAATGTATATAAGTGTCCCGCATATAATGTATATAAGTGTCCTGCATATAATGTATATAAGTGTCCTGCATATAATGTATATAAGTGTCCCGCATATAATGTATGGAAGTGTCCCGCATATAATGTATAGAAGTGTCCTGCATATAATGTATATAAGTGTCCCGCATATAATGTATAGAAATGTCCCGCATATAATGTATAGAAGTGTCCCGCATATAATGTATAGAAGTGTCCCGCATATAATGTATAGAAGTGTCCCGCATATAATGTATATAAGTGTCCCGCATATAATGTATATAAGTATCCCGCATATAATGTATAGAAGTGCCCCGCATATAATGTATATAAGTGTCCCGCATATAATGTATATAAGTGCCCTGCATATAATGTATATAAGTGTCCCGCATATAATGTATATAAGTGTCCCGCATATAATGTATATAAGTGTCCCGCATATAATGTATATAAGTGTCCTGCATATAATGTATATAAGTGTCCTGCATATAATGTATAGAAGTGTCCTGCATATAATGTATATAAGTGTCCCGCATATAATGTATATAAGTGTCCCGCATATAATGTATATAAGTGTCCCGCATATAATGTATATAAGTGTCCCGCATATAATGTATATAAGTGTCCTGCATATAATGTATAGAAGTGTCCTGCATATAATGTATATAAGTGTCCCGCATATAATGTATATAAGTGTCCTGCATATAATGTATATAAGTGTCCTGCATATAATGTATATAAGTGTCCCGCATATAATGTATATAAGTGTCCTGCATATAATGTATATAAGTGTCCTGCATATAATGTATATAAGTGTCCTGCATATAATGTATATAAGTGTCCCGCATATAATGTATATAAGTGTCCTGCATATAATGTATAGAAGTGTCCAGCATATAATGTATAGAAGTGTCCCGCATATAATGTATATAAGTGTCCCGCATATAATGTATATAAGTGCCCTGCATATAATGTATATAAGTGTCCTGCATATAATGTATATAAGTGTCCCGCATATAATGTATATAAGTGTCCCGCATATAATGTATATAAGTGTCCCGCATATAATGTATATAAGTGTCCCGCATATAATGTATAGAAGTGTCCCGCATATAATGTATAGAAGTGTCCCGCATATAATGTATAGAAGTGTCCCGCATATAATGTATATAAGTATCCCGCATATAATGTATAGAAGTGCCCCGCATATAATGTATATAAGTGTCCTGCATATAATGTATAGAAGTGTCCCGCATATAATGTATATAAGTGCCCTGCATATAATGTATATAAGTGTCCTGCATATAATGTATATAAGTGTCCCGCATATAATGTATATAAGTGTCCCGCATATAATGTATATAAGTGTCCTGCATATAATGTATATAAGTGTCCTGCATATAATGTATAGAAGTGTCCTGCATATAATGTATATAAGTGTCCTGCATATAATGTATATAAGTGTCCCGCATATAATGTATAGAAGTGCCCCGCATATAATGTATATAAGTGTCCTGCATATAATGTATATAAGTGTCCCGCATATAATGTATAGAAGTGCCCCGCATATAATGTATATAAGTGTCCTGCATATAATGTATATAAGTGTCCCGCATATAATGTATATAAGTGTCCCGCATATAATGTATATAAGTGTCCCGCATATAATGTATATAAGTGTCCTGCATATAATGTATATAAGTGTCCCGCATATAATGTATATAAGTGTCCCGCATATAATGTATATAAGTGTCCTGCATATAATGTATATAAGTGTCCTGCATATAATGTATAGAAGTGTCCTGCATATAATGTATATAAGTGTCCCGCATATAATGTATATAAGTGTCCCGCATATAATGTATATAAGTGTCCCGCATATAATGTATATAAGTGTCCCGCATATAATGTATAAGTGTCCTGCATATAATGTATATAAGTGTCCCGCATATAATGTATATAAGTGTCCCGCATATAATGTATAGAAGTGTCCCGCATATAATGTATATAAGGGTCCTGCATATAATGTATATAAGTGTCCTGCATATAATGTATATAAGTGCCCCGCATATAAT
>NW_027464296.1:277500-329038 GCF_050947455.1 Rhinoderma darwinii | reverse complement strand
CGTTACTATACTGACTGTAAAGTGCAGCGTGCGTTACTATACTGAGTGTAAAGCGCCGCATGTGTTACTATACTGAGTGTAAAGAGCAGCGTGTGTTACTATTCTGACTGTAAAGTGCAGCGTGCGTTACTATACTGACTGTAAAGTGCTGCGTGTGTTACTATACTGACTGTAAAGAGCAGCATGTGTTACTATACTGACTGTAAAGTGCAGCGTGTGTTACTATACTGACTGTAAAGAGCAGCATGTGTTACTATACTGACTGTAAAGTGCAGCGTGCGTTACTATACTGACTGTAAAGTGCAGCGTGTGTTACTATACTGACTGTAAAGTGCAGCATGTGTTACTATACTGACTGTAAAGTGCAGCGTGTGTTACTATACTGACTGTAAAGAGCAGCATGTGTTACTATACTAACTGTAAAGTGCCGCATGTGTTACTATACTGACTGTGAAGAGCAGCGTGCTTTACTATACTGACTGTAAAGTGCAGCGTGCGTTACTATACTGACTGTAAAGTGCAGCGTGCGTTACTATACTGACTGTAAAGTGCAGCGTGCGTTACTATACTGACTGTAAAGTGCAGCATGTGTTACTATACTGACTGTAAAGTGCAGCGTGTGTTACTATACTGACTGTAAAGAGCAGCATGTGTTACTATACTGACTGTAAAGCGCCGCATGTGTTACTATACTGACTGTGAAGAGCAGCGTGCGTTACTATACTGACTGTAAAGAGCAGCGTGTGTTATTATACTGACTGTAAAGTGCAGCGTGCGTTACTATACTGACTGTAAAGAGCAGCATGCGTTACTATACTGACTGTAAAGTGCAGCGTGCGTTACTATACTGACTGTAAAGTGCCGCATGTGTTACTATACTGACTGTAAAGTGCCGCATGTGTTACTATACTGACTGTAAAGTGCTGTATGTGTTACTATACTGACTGTAAAGTGCCGCATGTGTTACTATACTGACTGTAAAGTGGTGCATGTGTTACTATACTGACTGTAAAGAGCAGCATGTGTTACTATACTGACTGTAAAGTGCAGCATGTGTTACTATACTGACTGTAAAGAGCAGCGTGCGTTACTATACTGACTGTAAAGTACAGCGTGTGTTACTATACTGACTGTAAAGTGCAGCATGTGTTACTATACTGACTGTAAAGTGCAGCATGCGTTACTATACTGACTGTAAAGTGCAGCATGTGTTACTATACTGACTGTAAAGTGCAGCGTGTGTTACTATACTGACTGTAAAGTGCTGCATGTGTTACTATACTGACTGTAAAGTGCCGCATGTGTTACTATACTGACTGTAAAGTGCCGCATGTGTTACTATACTGACTGTAAAGTGCAGCGTGTGTTACTATACTGACTGTAAAGTGCCGCATGTGTTACTATACTGACTGTAAAGTGCAGCGTGTGTTACTATACTGACTGTAAAGTGCCGCATGCGTTAATTTACTGACTGTAAAGTTCCGCATGTGTTACTATACTGACTGTAAAGTGCCGCATGTGTTACTATACTGACTGTAAAGTGCAGCGTGTGTTACTATACTGACTGTAAAGTGCCGCATGTGTTACTATACTGACTGTAAAGTGCAGCGTGTGTTAATATACTGACTGTAAAGTGCCGCATGTGTTACTATACTGACTGTAAAGTGCAGCATGCGTTACTATACTGACTGTAAAGAGCAGCGTGTGTTACTATACTGACTGTAAAGTGCAGCATGTGTTACTATGCTGACTGTAAAGTGCCGCATTTGTTACTATACTGACTGTAAAGTGCAGCATGTGTTGCTATATTGACTGTAAAGTGCCGCATGTGTTACTATACTGACTGTAAAGTGCAGCATGTGTTACTATACTGACTGTAAAGTGCCGCATTTGTTACTATACTGACTGTAAAGTGCAGCATGTGTTACTATACTGACTGTAAAGTGCAGCATGTGTTACTATACTGGCTGTAAAGTGCAGCGTGTGTTACTATACTGACTGTAAAGTGCCGCATGTATTACTATACTGACTGTAAAGTGCAGCATGTGTTACTATACTGACTGTAAAGAGCAGCATGTGTTACTATACTGACTGTAAAGTGCAGCATGCGTTACTATGCTGACTGTAAAGTGCAGCATGTGTTACTATACTGACTTTAAAGTGCCGCATTTGTTACTATACTGACTGTAAAGTGCAGCATGTGTTACTATACTGACTGTAAAGAGCAGCATGTGTTACTATACTGACTGTAAAGTGCAGCGTGCGTTACTATACTGACTGTAAAGTGCCGCATGTGTTACTATACTGACTGTAAAGAGCAGCATGTGTTACTATACTGACTGTAAAGTGCAGCATGCGTTACTATACTGACTGTAAAGTGCTGCATGTGTTACTATACTGACTGTAAAGTGCCGCGTGTGTTACTATACTGACTGTAAAGTGCAGCATGTGTTACTATACTGACTGTAAAGTGCAGCAGGCGTTACTATACTGACTGTAAAGAGCCGCATGTGTTACTATACTGACTGTAAAGTGCAGCAGGCGTTACTATACTGACTGTAAAGAGCTGCATGTGTTACTATACTGACTGTAAAGTGCCGCATGTGTTACTATACTGACTGTAAAGTGCCGCATGTGTTACTATACTGACTGTAAAGTGCAGCAGGCGTTACTATACTGACTGTAAAGAGCTGCATGTGTTACTATACTGACTGTAAAGTGCCGCATGTGTTACAATACTGACTGTAAAGTGCCGCATGTGTTACTATACTGACTGTAAAGTGCAGCGTGTGTTACTATACTGACTGTAAAGTGCCGCATGTGTTACTATACTGACTGTAAAGTGCAGCATGTGTTACTATACTGACTGTAAAGTGCAGCGTGTGTTACTATACTGACTGTAAAGTGCCGCATGTGTTACTATACTGACTGTAAAGTGCAGCATGTGTTACTATACTGACTGTAAAGTGCCGCATGTGTTACTATACTGACTGTAAAGTGCCGCATGTGTTACTATACTGACTGTAAAGTGCAGCGTGCGTTACTATACTGACTGTAAAGTGCAGCATGCGTTACTATACTGACTGTAAAGAGCAGCGTGTGTTACTATACTGACTGTAAAGTGCAGCATGTGTTACTATACTGACTATAAAGTGCAGCATGTTTTACTATACTGACTGTAAAGTGCAGCGTGCGTTACTATACTGACTGTAAAGTGCAGCGTGCGTTACTATACTGACTGTAAAGTGCAGCATGCGTTACTATACTGACTGTAAAGAGCAGCGTGTGTTACTATACTGACTGTAAAGTGCAGCATGTGTTACTATACTGACTATAAAGTGCAGCATGTTTTACTATACTGACTGTAAAGTGCAGCGTGCATTACTATACTGACTGTAAAGTGCTGCATGTGTTACTATACTGACTGTAAAGTGCAGCGTGTGTTACTATACTGACTGTAAAGTGCAGCATGCGTTACTATACTGACTGTAAAGTGCTGCATGTGTTACTATACTGACTGTAAAGTGCTGCATGTGTTACTATACTGACTGTAAAGTGCCGCATGTGTTACTATACTGACTGTAAAGTGCAGCGTGCGTTACTATACTGACTGTAAAGTGCCGCATGTGTTACTATACTGACTTTAAAGTGCAGCGTGTGTTACTATACTGACTGTAAAGTGCTGCATGTGTTACTATACTGACTGTAAAGTGCTGCATGTGTTACTATACTGACTGTAAAGTGCAGCGTGTGTTACTATACTGACTGTAAAGTGCTGCATGTGTTACTATACTGACTGTAAAGTGCCGCATGTGTTACTATACTGACTGTAAAGTGCCGCATGTGTTACTATACTGACTGTAAAGTGCAGCATGTGTTACTATACTGACTGTGAAGAGCAGCGTGTGTTACTATACTGACTGTAAAGTGCCGCATGTGTTACTATACTGACTGTAAAGTGCTGCATGTGTTACTATACTGACTGTAAAGTGCTGCATGTGTTACTATACTGACTGTAAAGTGCCGCATGTGTTACTATACTGACTGTAAAGTGCAGCGTGTGTTACTATACTGACTGTAAAGTGCCGCATGTATTACTATACTAACTGTAAAGAGCAGCATGCGTTACTATACTGACTGTAAAGTGCTGCATGTGCTACTATACTGACTGTAAAGAGCAGCGTGTGTTACTATACTGACTGTAAAGTGCAGCATGTGTTACTATACTGACTGTAAAGTGCCGCATGTATTACTATACTAACTGTAAAGAGCAGCATGCGTTACTATACTGACTGTAAAGTGCTGCATGTGCTACTATACTGACTGTAAAGAGCAGCGTGTGTTACTATACTGACTGTAAAGTGCCGCATTTGTTACTATACTGACTGTAAAGTGCAGCATGTGTTACTATACTGACTGTAAAGTGCAGCATGTGTTACTACACTGGCTGTAAAGTGCAGCGTGTTTTACTATACTGACTGTAAAGTGCCGCATGTATTACTATACTAACTGTAAAGAGCAGCATGTGTTACTATACTGACTGTAAAGTGCCGCGTGTGTTACTATACTGACTGTAAAGTGCAGCGTGCGTTACTATACTGACTGTAAAGTGCAGCGTGCGTTACTATACTGACTGTAAAGTGCTGCATGTGTTACTATACTGACTGTAAAGTGCAGCGTGCGTTACTATACTGACTGTAAAGTGCAGCGTGTGTTACTATACTGACTGTAAAGTGCAGCGTGCGTTACTATACTGACTGTAAAGTGCAGCGTGCGTTACTATACTGACTGTAAAGAGCAGCATGCGTTACTATACTGACTGTAAAGTGCCGCATGTGTTACTATACTGACTGTAAAGTGCAGCATGTGTTACTATACTGACTGTAAAGTGCAGCGTGCGTTACTATACTGACTGTAAAGTGCAGCAGGCGTTACTATACTGACTGTAAAGTGCAGCGTGCGTTACTATACTGACTGTAAAGTGCAGCGTGTGTTACTATACTGACTGTAAAGTGCAGCATGTGTTACTATACTGACTGTAAAGTGCCGCATGTGTTACTATACTGACTGTGAAGAGCAGCGTGCGTTACTATGCTGACTGTAAAGAGCAGCGTGCGTTACTATACTGACTGTAAAGTGCAGCGTGCGTTACTATACTGACTGTAAAGAGCAGCGTGCGTTACTATACTGACTGTAAAGTGCAGCGTGTGTTACTATACTGACTGTGAAGTGCAGCGTGCATTACTATACTGACTGTAATGTGCAGCATGTGTTACTATACTGACTGTAAAGAGCAGCATGTGTTACTATACTGACTGTAAAGTGCCGCGTGTGTTACTATACTGACTGTAAAGTGCAGCGTGCGTTACTATACTGACTGTAAAGTGCAGCGTGCGTTACTATACTGACTGTAAAGTGCTGCATGTGTTACTATACTGACTGTAAAGTGCAGTGTGTGTTACTATACTGACTGTAAAGTGCAGCAGGCGTTACTATACTGACTGTAAAGAGCAGCATGCGTTACTATGCTGACTGTAAATTGCAGCGTGTGTTACTATACTGACTGTAAAGAGCAGCATGCATTACTATACTGACTGTAAAGTGCAGCATGTGTTACTATACTGACTGTAAAGAGCAGCATGCATTACTATACTGACTGTAAAGAGCAGCATGCATTACTATACTGACTGTAAAGTGCAGCGTGCGTTACTATACTGACTGTAAAGTGCAGCGTGCGTTACTATACTGACTGTAAAGTGCAGCGTGCGTTACTATACTGACTGTAAAGTGCAGCGTGCGTTACTATACTGACTGTAAAGTGCAGCGTGCGTTACTATACTGACTGTAAAGTGCAGCGTGCGTTACTATACTGACTGTAAAGGGCAGCATGCGTTACTATACTGACTGTAAAGTGCCGCATGCGTTACTATACTGACTGTAATGTGCAGCATGTGTTACTATACTGACTGTAAAGAGCAGCATGTGTTACTATACTGACTGTAAAGTGCCGCGTGTGTTACTATACTGACTGTAAAGTGCAGCGTGCGTTACTATACTGACTGTAAAGTGCAGCGTGCGTTACTATACTGACTGTAAAGTGCTGCATGTGTTACTATACTGACTGTAAAGTGCAGCGTGTGTTACTATACTGACTGTAAAGTGCAGCAGGCGTTACTATACTGACTGTAAAGAGCAGCATGCGTTACTATACTGACTGTAAATTGCAGCGTGTGTTACTATACTGACTGTAAAGAGCAGCATGCGTTACTATACTGACTGTAAAGTGCAGCGTGTGTTACTATACTGACTGTAAAGTGCCGCGTGTGTTACTATACTGACTGTAAAGAGCAGCGTGTGTTACTATACTGACTGTAAAGTGCAGCGTGTGTTACTATACTGACTGTAAAGTGCAGCGTGCGTTACTATACTGACTGTAAAGTGCAGCGTGCGTTACTATACTGACTGTAAAGTGCAGCGTGCGTTATTATACTGACTGTAAAGTGCAGCGTGCGTTACTATACTGACTGTAAAGTTCAGCGTGCGTTACTATACTGACTGTAAAGAGCAGCATGCGTTACTATACTGACTGTAAAGTGCCGCATGCGTTACTATACTGACTGTAAAGTGCAGCATGCGTTACTATACTGACTGTAAAGTGCCGCATGCGTTACTATACTGACTGTAAAGTGCAGCATGTGTTACTATACTGACTGTAAAGTGCAGCAGGCGTTACTATACTGACTGTAAAGTGCAGCGTGCGTTACTATACTGACTGTAAAGTGCAGCGTGTGTTACTATACTGACTGTAAAGTGCCGCATGTGTTACTATACTGACTGTAAAGTGCAGCGTGTGTTACTATACTGACTGTAAAGTGCAGCGTGTGTTACTATACTGACTGTAAAGTGCCACATGTGTTACTATACTGACTGTAAAGTGCCGCATGTATTACTATACTGACTGTAAAGTGCAGCGTGTGTTACTATACTGACTGTAAAGTGCCGCATGTGTTACTATACTGACTGTAAAGTGCTGCATGTGTTACTATACTGACTGTAAAGTGCAGCGTGCATTACTATACTGACTGTAAAGTGCAGCAGGCGTTACTATACTGACTGTAAAGTGCAGCGTGCGTTACTATACTGACTGTAAAGTGCAGCGTGTGTTACTATACTGACTGTAAAGTGCCGCATGTGTTACTATACTGACTGTAAAGTGCAGCGTGTGTTACTATACTGACTGTAAAGTGCAGCGTGTGTTACTATACTGACTGTAAAGTGCCGCATGTGTTACTATACTGACTGTAAAGTGCCGCATGTATTACTATACTGACTGTAAAGTGCAGCGTGTGTTACTATACTGACTGTAAAGTGCCGCATGTGTTACTATACTGACTGTAAAGTGCAGCAGGCGTTACTATACTGACTGTAAAGTGCAGCGTGCGTTACTATACTGACTGTAAAGTGCAGCGTGTGTTACTATACTGACTGTAAAGTGCCGCATGTGTTACTATACTGACTGTAAAGTGCAGCGTGTGTTACTATACTGACTGTAAAGTGCAGCGTGTGTTACTATACTGACTGTAAAGTACCGCATGTGTTACTATACTGACTGTAAAGTGCCGCATGTATTACTATACTGACTGTAAAGTGCAGCGTGTGTTACTATACTGACTGTAAAGTGCCGCATGTGTTACTATACTGACTGTAAAGTGCAGCGTGCATTACTATACTGACTGTAAAGTGCAGCAGGCGTTACTATACTGACTGTAAAGTGCAGCGTGCGTTACTATACTGACTGTAAAGTGCAGCGTGTGTTACTATACTGACTGTAAAGTGCCGCATGTGTTACTATACTGACTGTAAAGTGCAGCGTGTGTTACTATACTGACTGTAAAGTGCAGCGTGTGTTACTATACTGACTGTAAAGTGCCGCATGTGTTACTATACTGACTGTAAAGTGCCGCATGTGTTACTATACTGACTGTAAAGTGCAGCGTGTGTTACTATACTGACTGTAAAGTGCCGCATGTGTTACTATACTGACTGTAAAGTGCAGCATGTGTTACTATACTGACTGTAAAGTGCAGCATGCGTTACTATACTGACTGTAAAGTGCAGCGTGTGTTACTATACTGACTGTAAAGTGCCGCGTGTGTTACTATACTGACGGTAAAGTGCCGCATGTGTTACTATACAGACTGTAAAGTGCCGCATGTGTTACTATACTGACTGTGAAGAGCAGCGTGCGTTACTATACTGACTGTAAAGTGCAGCGTGTGTTACTATACTGAGTGTAAAGTGCCGCGTGTGTTACTATACTGACTGTAAAGAGCAGCGTGCGTTACTATTCTGACTGTAAAGTGCAGCGTGCGTTACTATACTGACTGTAAAGTGCTGCATGTGTTACTATACTGACTGTAAAGTGGTGCATGTGTTACTATACTGACTGTAAAGAGCAGCATGTGTTACTATACTGACTGTAAAGTGCAGCGTGTGTTACTATACTGACTGTAAAGAGCAGCATGCGTTACTATACTGACTGTAAAGTGCCGCATGTGTTACTATACTGACTGTAAAGAGCAGCATGT
The DNA here is from genome assembly GCF_050947455.1 of Rhinoderma darwinii. Lineage (NCBI taxonomy): Eukaryota > Metazoa > Chordata > Amphibia > Anura > Rhinodermatidae > Rhinoderma > Rhinoderma darwinii. The sequence continues at coordinate 320,450 of NW_027464296.1, read as the reverse complement.
GTTACTATACTGACTGTAAAGTGCCGCATGCGTTACTATACTGACTGTAAAGTGCAGCGTGTGTTACTATACTGACTGTAAAGTGCAGCGTGCGTTACTATACTGACTATAAAGTGCCGCATGTGTTACTATACTGACTGTAAAGTGCCGCATGTGTTACTATACTGACTGTAAAGTGCCGCATGTGTTACTATACTGACTGTAAAGTGGTGCATGTGTTACTATACTGACTGTAAAGTGGTGCATGTGTTACTATACTGACTGTAAAGAGCAGCATGTGTTACTATACTGACTGTAAAGTGCAGCATGTGTTACTATACTGACTGTAAAGAGCAGCGTGCGTTACTATACTGACTGTAAAGAGCAGCGTGCGTTACTATACTGACTGTAAAGTGCAGCGTGTGTTACTATACTGACTGTACAGTGCAGCGTGCGTTACTATACTGACTGTAAAATGCAGCGTGTGTTACTATACTGACTGTACAGTGCAGCGTGTGTTACTATACTGACTGTAAAGAGCAGCGTGTGTTACTATACTGACTGTAAAGAGCAGCGTGCGTTACTATACTGACTGTAAAGTGCAGTGTGTGTTTCTATACTGACTGTAAAGTGCAGCGTGCGTTACTATACTGACTGTAAAGAGCAGCGTGCGTTACTATACTGACTGTAAAGTGCAGCATGTGTTACTATACTGACTGTAAAGTGCAGCATGTGTTACTATACTGACTGTAAAGAGCAGCATGTGTTACTATACTGACTGTAAAGTGCAGCGTGTGTTACTATACTGACTGTAAAGTGCAGCGTGTGTTACTATACTGACTGTAAAGTGCAGCGTGTGTTACTATACTGACTGTAAAGTGCAGCGTGTGTTACTATACTGACTTTAAAGTGCAGCGTGTGTTACTATACTGACTGTAAAGTGCCGCATGTGTTACTATACTGACTGTAAAGTGCAGCATGTGTTACTATACTGACTGTAAAGTGCAGCATGCGTTACTATACTGACTGTAAAGTGCAGCGTGTGTTACTATACTGAATGTAAAGTGCCGCGTGTGTTTCTATACTGACTGTAAAGTGCCGCATGTGTTACTATACTGACTGTAAAGTGCCGCATGTGTTACTATACTGACTGTGAAGAGCAGCGTGCGTTACTATACTGACTGTAAAGAGCAGCGTGCGTTACTATACTGACTGTAAAGTGCAGCGTGTGTTACTATACTGAGTGTAAAGCGCCGCATGTGTTACTATACTGACTGTAAAGAGCAGCGTGTGTTACTATTCTGACTGTAAAGTGCAGCGTGCGTTACTATACTGACTGTAAAGTGCTGCATGTGTTACTATACTGACTGTAAAGTGGTGCATGTGTTACTATACTGACTGTAAAGAGCAGCATGTGTTACTATACTGACTGTAAAGTGCAGCGTGTGTTACTATACTGACTATAAAGTGCCGCATGTGTTACTATACTGACTGTAAAGTGCCGCATGTGTTACTATACTGACTGTAAAGTGCTGCATGTGTTACTATACTGACTGTAAAGTGGTGCATGTGTTACTATACTGACTGTAAAGTGGTGCATGTGTTACTATACTGACTGTAAAGAGCAGCATGTGTTACTATACTGACTGTAAAGTGCAGCATGTGTTACTATACTGACTGTAAAGAGCAGCGTGCGTTACTATACTGACTGTAAAGAGCAGCGTGCGTTACTATACTGACTGTAAAGTGCAGCGTGTGTTACTATACTGACTGTACAGTGCAGCGTGCGTTACTATACTGACTGTAAAATGCAGCGTGTGTTACTATACTGACTGTACAGTGCAGCGTGTGTTACTATACTGACTGTAAAGAGCAGCGTGTGTTACTATACTGACTGTAAAGAGCAGTGTGCGTTACTATACTGACTGTAAAGTGCAGTGTGTGTTTCTATACTGACTGTAAAGTGCAGCGTGCGTTACTATACTGACTGTAAAGAGCAGCGTGCGTTACTATACTGACTGTAAAGTGCAGCATGTGTTACTATACTGACTGTAAAGAGCAGCATGTGTTACTATACTGACTGTAAAGTGCAGCGTGTGTTACTATACTGACTGTAAAGTGCAGCGTGTGTTACTATACTGACTGTAAAGTGCAGCGTGTGTTACTATACTGACTGTAAAGTGCAGCGTGTGTTACTATACTGACTTTAAAGTGCAGCGTGTGTTACTATACTGACTGTAAAGTGCCGCATGTGTTACTATACTGACTGTAAAGTGCAGCATGTGTTACTATACTGACTGTAAAGTGCAGCATGCGTTACTATACTGACTGTAAAGTGCAGCGTGTGTTACTATACTGACTGTAAAGTGCCGCGTGTGTTACTATACTGACTGTAAAGTGCCGCATGTGTTACTATACTGACTGTAAAGTGCCGCATGTGTTACTATACTGACTGTGAAGAGCAGCGTGCGTTACTATACTGACTGTAAAGAGCAGCGTGCGTTACTATACTGACTGTAAAGTGCAGCGTGTGTTACTATACTGAGTGTAAAGCGCCGCATGTGTTACTATACTGACTGTAAAGAGCAGCGTGTGTTACTATTCTGACTGTAAAGTGCAGCGTGCGTTACTATACTGACTGTAAAGTGCTGCATGTGTTACTATACTGACTGTAAAGTGCAGCATGTGTTACTATACTGACTGTAAAGTGGTGCATGTGTTACTATACTGACTGTAAAGAGCAGCATGTGTTACTATACTGACTGTAAAGTGCAGCGTGTGTTACTATACTGACTGTAAAGAGCAGCATGTGTTACTATACTGACTGTAAAGTGCAGCGTGCGTTACTATACTGACTGTAAAGTGCAGCGTGTGTTACTATACTGACTGTAAAGTGCAGCATGTGTTACTATACTGACTGTAAAGTGCAGCGTGTGTTACTATACTGACTGTAAAGAGCAGCATGTGTTACTATACTAACTGTAAAGTGCCGCATGTGTTACTATACTGACTGTGAAGAGCAGCGTGCTTTACTATACTGACTGTAAAGTGCAGCGTGCGTTACTATACTGACTGTAAAGTGCAGCGTGCGTTACTATACTGACTGTAAAGTGCAGCGTGTGTTACTATACTGACTGTAAAGTGCAGCATGTGTTACTATACTGACTGTAAAGTGCAGCATGTGTTACTATACTGACTGTAAAGTGCAGCGTGTGTTACTATACTGACTGTAAAGAGCAGCATGTGTTACTATACTAACTGTAAAGTGCCGCATGTGTTACTATACTGACTGTGAAGAGCAGCGTGCTTTACTATACTGACTGTAAAGTGCAGCGTGCGTTACTATACTGACTGTAAAGTGCAGCGTGCGTTACTATACTGACTGTAAAGTGCAGCGTGTGTTACTATACTGACTGTAAAGTGCAGCATGTGTTACTATACTGACTGTAAAGTGCAGCGTGTGTTACTATACTGACTGTAAAGAGCAGCATGTGTTACTATACTGACTGTAAAGTGCCGCATGTGTTACTATACTGACTGTGAAGAGCAGCGTGCGTTACTATACTGACTGTAAAGAGCAGCGTGTGTTATTATACTGACTGTAAAGTGCAGCGTGCGTTACTATACTGACTGTAAAGAGCAGCATGCGTTACTATACTGACTGTAAAGTGCAGCGTGCGTTACTATACTGACTGTAAAGTGCAGCGTGTGTTACTATACTGACTGTAAAGTGCAGCATGTGTTACTATACTGACTGTAAAGTGCAGCATGTGTTACTATACTGACTGTAAAGTGCAGCGTGTGTTACTATACTGACTGTAAAGAGCAGCATGTGTTACTATACTAACTGTAAAGTGCCGCATGTGTTACTATACTGACTGTGAAGAGCAGCGTGCTTTACTATACTGACTGTAAAGTGCAGCGTGCGTTACTATACTGACTGTAAAGTGCAGCGTGCGTTACTATACTGACTGTAAAGTGCAGCGTGTGTTACTATACTGACTGTAAAGTGCAGCATGTGTTACTATACTGACTGTAAAGTGCAGCGTGTGTTACTATACTGACTGTAAAGAGCAGCATGTGTTACTATACTGACTGTAAAGTGCCGCATGTGTTACTATACTGACTGTGAAGAGCAGCGTGCGTTACTATACTGACTGTAAAGAGCAGCGTGTGTTATTATACTGACTGTAAAGTGCAGCGTGCGTTACTATACTGACTGTAAAGAGCAGCATGCGTTACTATACTGACTGTAAAGTGCAGCGTGCGTTACTATACTGACTGTAAAGTGCCGCATGTGTTACTATACTGACTGTAAAGTGCCGCATGTGTTACTATACTGACTGTAAAGTGCAGCGTGTGTTACTATACTGACTGTAAAGTGCCGCATGTGTTACTCTACTGACTGTAAAGTGGTGCATGTGTTACTATACTGACTGTAAAGAGCAGCATGTGTTACTATACTGACTGTAAAGTGCAGCATGTGTTACTATACTGACTGTAAAGAGCAGCGTGCGTTACTATACTGACTGTAAAGTACAGCGTGTGTTACTATACTGACTGTAAAGTGCAGCATGTGTTACTATACTGACTGTAAAGTGCAGCGTGTGTTACTATACTGACTGTAAAGTGCAGCATGCATTACTATACTGACTGTAAAGTGCAGCATGTGTTACTATACTGACTGTAAAGTGCAGCGTGTGTTACTATACTGACTGTAAAGTGCTGCATGTGTTACTATACTGACTGTAAAGTGCCGCATGTGTTACTATACTGACTGTAAAGTGCTGCATGTGTTACTATACTGACTGTAAAGTGCAGCGTGTGTTACTATACTGACTGTAAAGTGCCGCATGTGTTACTATACTGACTGTAAAGTGCAGCGTGTGTTACTATACTGACTGTAAAGTGCCGCATGCGTTACTATACTGACTGTAAAGTGCAGCATGCGTTACTATACTGACTGTAAAGAGCAGCATGTGTTACTATACTGACTGTAAAGTGCAGCATGTGATACTATACTGACTGTAAAGTGCTGCATGTGTTACTATACTGACTGTAAAGTTCCGCATGTGTTACTATACTGACTGTAAAGTGCCGCATGTGTTACTATACTGACTGTAAAGTGCAGCGTGTGTTACTATACTGACTGTAAAGTGCCGCATGTGTTACTATACTGACTGTAAAGTGCAGCGTGTGTTACTATACTGACTGTAAAGTGCCGCATGTGTTACTATACTGACTGTAAAGTGCAGCATGCGTTACTATACTGACTGTAAAGAGCAGCGTGTGTTACTATACTGACTGTAAAGTGCAGCATGTGTTACTATACTGACTGTAAAGTGCCTCATTTGTTACTATACTGACTGTAAAGTGCAGCATGTGTTGCTATACTGACTGTAAAGTGCAGCATGTAATACTATACTGACTGTAAAGTGCCGCATGTGTTACTATACTGACTGTAAAGTGCAGCATGTGTTACTATACTGACTGTAAAGTGCCGCATTTGTTACTATACTGACTGTAAAGTGCAGCATGTGTTACTATACTGACTGTAAAGTGCAGCATGTGTTACTATACTGGCTGTAAAGTGCAGCGTGTGTTACTATACTGACTGTAAAGTGCCGCATGTATTACTATACTAACTGTAAAGTGCAGCATGTGTTACTATACTGACTGTAAAGTGCAGCATGTGTTACTATACTGACTGTAAAGTGCAGCATGCGTTACTATACTGACTGTAAAGTGCAGCATGTGTTACTATACTGACTTTAAAGTGCCGCATTTGTTACTATACTGACTGTAAAGTGCAGCATGTGTTACTATACTGACTGTAAAGAGCAGCATGTGTTACTATACTGACTGTAAAGTGCAGCGTGCGTTACTATACTGACTGTAAAGTGCCGCATGTGTTACTATACTGACTGAAAAGAGCAGCATGTGTTACTATACTGACTGTAAAGTGCAGCATGCGTTACTATACTGACTGTAAAGTGCTGCATGTGTTACTATACTGACTGTAAAGTGCCGCGTGTGTTACTATACTGACTGTAAAGTGCAGCATGTGTTACTATACTGACTGTAAAGTGCAGCAGGCGTTACTATACTGACTGTAAAGAGCCGCATGTGTTACTATACTGACTGTAAAGTGCAGCAGGCGTTACTATACTGACTGTAAAGAGCTGCATGTGTTACTATACTGACTGTAAAGTGCCGCATGTGTTACTATACTGACTGTAAAGTGCCGCATGTGTTACTATACTGACTGTAAAGTGCAGCAGGCGTTACTATACTGACTGTAAAGAGCTGCATGTGTTACTATACTGACTGTAAAGTGCCGCATGTGTTACTATACTGACTGTAAAGTGCCGCATGTGTTACTATACTGACTGTAAAGTGCAGCGTGTGTTACTATACTGACTGTAAAGTGCCGCATGTGTTACTATACTGACTGTAAAGTGCAGCATGTGTTACTATACTGACTGTAAAGTGCAGCGTGTGTTACTATACTGACTGTAACGTGCCGCATGTGTTACTATACTGACTGTAAAGTGCAGCATGTGTTACTATACTGACTGTAAAGTGCCGCATGTGTTACTATACTGACTGTAAAGTGCCGCATGTGTTACTATACTGACTGTAAAGTGCAGCGTGCGTTACTATACTGACTGTAAAGTGCAGCATGCATTACTATACTGACTGTAAAGAGCAGCGTGTGTTACTATACTGACTGTAAAGTGCAGCATGTGTTACTATACTGACTATAAAGTGCAGCATGTTTTACTATACTGACTGTAAAGTGCAGCGTGCGTTACTATACTGACTGTAAAGTGCAGCGTGCGTTACTATACTGACTGTAAAGTGCAGCATGCGTTACTATACTGACTGTAAAGAGCAGCATGTGTTACTATACTGACTGTAAAGTGCAGCATGTTTTACTATACTGACTGTAAAGTGCAGCATGTGTTACTATACTGACTATAAAGTGCAGCATGTTTTACTATACTGACTGTAAAGTGCAGCGTGCGTTACTATACTGACTGTAAAGTGCTGCATGTGTTACTATACTGACTGTAAAGTGCAGCGTGTGTTACTATACTGACTGTAAAGTGCAGCATGCGTTACTATACTGACTGTAAAGTGCTGCATGTGTTACTATACTGACTGTAAAGTGCTGCATGTGTTACTATACTGACTGTAAAGTGCCGCATGTGTTACTATACTGACTGTAAAGTGCAGCGTGCGTTACTATACTGACTGTAAAGTGCCGCATGTGTTACTATACTGACTGTAAAGTGCAGCGTGTGTTACTATACTGACTGTAAAGTGCTGCATGTGTTACTATACTGACTGTAAAGTGCTGCATGTGTTACTATACTGACTGTAATGTGCAGCGTGTGTTACTATACTGACTGTAAAGTGCTGCATGTGTTACTATACTGACTGTAAAGTGCCGCATGTGTTACTATACTGACTGTAAAGTGCCGCATGTGTTACTATACTGACTGTAAAGTGCAGCATGTGTTACTATACTGACTGTGAAGAGCAGCGTGTGTTACTATACTGACTGTAAAGTGACGCATGTGTTACTATACTGACTGTAAAGTGCTGCATGTGTTACTATACTGACTGTAAAGTGCTGCATGTGTTACTATACTGACTGTAAAGTGCCGCATGTGTTACTATACTGACTGTAAAGTGCAGCGTGTGTTACTATACTGACTGTAAAGTGCTGCATGTGTTACTATACTGACTGTAAAGTGCTGCATGTGTTACTATACTGACTGTAAAGTGCAGCATGCGTTACTATACTGACTGTAAAGTGCAGCATGTGTTACTATACTGACTGTAAAGTGCCTCATGTGTTACTATACTGACTGTAAAGTGCAGCGTGTGTTACTATACTGACTGTAAAGTGCTGCATGTGTTACTATACTGACTGTAAAGTGCTGCATGTGTTACTATACTGACTGTAAAGTGCAGCATGCGTTACTATACTGACTGTAAAGTGCTGCATGTGTTACTATACTGACTGTAAAGTGCTGCATGTGTTACTATACTGACTGTAAAGTGCAGCATGCGTTACTATACTGACTGTAAAGTGCAGCATGTGTTACTATACTGACTGTAAAGTGCAGCACGCGTTACTATACTGACTGTAAAGTGCAGCATGTGTTACTATACTGACTGTAAAGTGCAGCGTGTGTTACTATACTAACTGTAAAGAGCAGCATGTGTTACTATACTGACTGTAAAGAGCAGCGTGTGTTACTATACTGACTGTAAAGTGCAGCATGTGTTACTATACTGACTGTAAAGTGCCGCATGTGTTACTATACTGACTGTACAGTGCAGCGTGCGTTACTATACTGACTGTAAAGAGCAGCGTGTGTTACTATACTGACTGTAAAGAGCAGCGTGCATTACTATACTGACTGTAAAGTGCAGCGTGTGTTACTATACTGACTGTAAAGTGCAGCGTGTGTTACTATACTGACTGTAAAGTGCAGCGTGTGTTACTATACTGACTGTAAAGTGCAGCGTGTGTTACTATACTGACTGTAAAGTGCAGCATGTGTTACTATACTGACTGTAAAGTGCAGCGTGTGTTACTATACTGACTGTAAAGTGCAGCGTGTGTTACTATACTGACTGTAAAGAAGAGGAGAACCGGGTTAACCACGTGGAAACCAAAATGGGGTCGTTTGCCACCTCACATAATGATCTCATAGACGCTCATTATGGCCTTGAAACGGAAGTACAACAATTACGTGCTAAAGTTGCCGACTTGGAGGATAGATCAAGGCGCAATAACGTGAAGTTTCGATGTATCCCTGAATCGGTTATGCCACAAAATCTGACCCTATATATTCAATCTCTTGCAAAATGCATACTGCCTGACTGTACCCCGCAGGACTTGATTATTGATAGAGCACACCGGGTGCCACGTCCTAAGCATTTGGGAGAACATGTTCCAAGGGATGTCTTGGTTCGTGTCCATTTTTTCCAAACTAAGGAAAACCTGATGTATGCGGCTAGGAAGATGAATCGCCTGCCGGAACCTTATCAGATGGTCACTCTATATATTGATCTATCTTCTACTACCTTGCAACTCCGACGCCAACTATCCCCTATTACTTCAGCATTGAGAGATCAGAAAGTTTTATATAAATGGGGTTTCCCGGTTCGCCTGCTCATCACCCGAAATAATGTTCTACACATCGTTAGAACACTGGAAGAAGGTTCTGCATTATTACACCAATGGAAGATCCCGCTTTCATCAAGACAAGCTCCTCTGCCAACATCTCCTAAACGTATCACGAATGAATGGCGTGTTGCTGGTTCTCCAAAGCACCCACACCGTTGAGGTACTCTCGCTATATTACAGGTGCTTCCTCGGGATGGTTCTCCCAAACCTTGAGGAAACTCACTGACTGTTCTACCCCCCTCTCTTGTAAGACGGCTATAATGCTGTTATGGTCTAACAAAATGTTGTTTTATTGCTGGTATATCAGCTTGTTTTTCTATATGTTTGTTTATTTTTTCCTGTTAGTCATTATGTGGAAAGATGCATCAACTAATTCTTTCTCCAAGGCTGTAATTGCAATATGGTACAGTGATGGTGGAAATAGTCTGTTGTCATGTAATATCCAGCTTAAATGTGAACATCCAGAATCTTACTCTGCACTTATTGACATATCCTAATGGTGTTAAAAATGGCATCCCTTAATGTGAAAGGTCTTAATAGTCCGCAAAAGAGAGCATTTATGTGGGCAGAAGCCCGGGATCTGTCATGTGATGTTTTTTGCATCCAGGAAACGCATATTATCCAGAAAGATGCGTTTAGGATAAAACACCCTAGCTTCCCAGTAATATACCAATCGCATTTCACTTCTAAATCCAGAGGAGTTCTCCTAGCCGTAAAAAATACTATAGCATTCCAACTTATCCAGGAGAAAATAGATACTGCAGGCCGGTATGTTATTTGGGTTTGTTCCCTCAATAATGTCATATATACAGTGGTGTCGGTTTATGCTCCTAATACGGGTCAAATTCGCTTCTTTAATAAGGTAATGCGCCTCATATCTAAAGTGCGGCAGGGAAAACTCCTTATATGTGGCGATTTCAACACAATAACGGATACGAACCTGGATACTACCTCTAGTGTGAGAAGACAACTCAATTCATTGGGTGAGAGTTTATGGAAGGAGGAACTATACGATGCCTGGCGTGTTTTACATAGCACGGAGAGGGATTACTCTTATTTCTCTACGGTTCACAATAGTTATTCTAGGCTAGATATGTTTCTGGTGGACAGAGCATTACTGTTTATGTCTAAATCTTCTACCATTGAAACTATCACATGGTCTGACCATGCGGCTATCACACTTCACATAGAGGAAAAACATAAGGCTCCAGACACCTATCTCTGGCGATGCAATCCATACCTTCTCTCTCATTCTGCACATAAATCTACGATAGAACGGGATCTCAGAGAATTTTTCAGCTTAAATGCCCCATCTGTTACTAGCTCAGATATTCTATGGAATGCTCATAAAGCATATATTAGAGGAACTTTCATTAAACTTGGGCATAGAGACAGGAGGGAGCAGACAAAACAGACGCTGTCCCTTATAGAGAATATCAAACAGCTAGAATGACTAAATAAAACCCAACAAACATCAGATCACGCTGAGAAACGTATGGATCTGAGAAATCAGTTAAGAGCGTGCCTGCTACAAAAATATGACAAGAAGGTTAGGAAAACGAATTCCCACTATTATTCTCAAAACAATAAAGCGGGTAAACTATTGGCCTCCAGACTTAAACGGCAATATACGAAAGCCAGAATCCCATTTCTATTAACAGAAGAAGCAAAGGGAAAAGTGTATGACCCGAGGGAAATTGCTAACAAATTTAAGGCTTACTACTCGTGGCTTTACAATTTGAAGGAGGAGCCTGGATCTTCTCTGGTGACAGAAGACAATATTCAGCAATTTTTACAATCTATTAATCTCCCCACTTTGACCTTAGACCAACTGTCCACCCTTAACTGTCCTATTACTGATGCAGAAATTCTGACTGTAATTAAAAAGCTTCCTTTGGGGAAATCACCCGGCCCTGATGGGTTAACAAATGAATATTATAAAACCTTCCAAAATATCCTTATTAAATATCTTAGACAGACATACCAAGACGCGAGTCTGACTGGCAGATTCCCCAAAGAGAATCAGTCCGCATTGATAGTTACCCTTCCCAAACCCGGAAAGAGCTCAGACGCTCCCCAAAACTTTCGACCTATTTCGCTGTTAAATACAGATTTGAAGATATATGCTAAAGTGCTAGCGTCAAGATTAGCTCCACTTTTACCGAATCTGATTAGGGAAGATCAGGTGCGATTCATAAAAGGTAGACCATCTACTGATAACACTAGAAGGGTATTAAATATCACTAACTATCTATCCACACGAGAGATACCTGCAATTTTACTTTCGCTCGACGCCGAAAAGGCTTTCGACCGCATCAATTGGATGTATGCCTTTTCCGTGCTGAAGCGGATGGGTTTCTCGGGACATATTCTATCGTCAATTCAAGCTTTATACTCAGACCCGTCGGCCAGGGTATTTACTAACGGCTCTCTGTCAGACGAATTTCCCATTACTAATGGTACCAGGCAGGGCTGCCCTTTATCCCCTCTAATTTTTGTGCTATCTATTGAACCCCTTGCGCAGGTTATACGGGAGGATAGCTTGGTAAAGGGTATACAAATTGGAGATCATACTCATGTTATATCTTTATATGCGGATGACGTCATACTTACATTGAGTGCCCCTGGCATATCGTTAGGGAGAACTCTCGATATTATCAAGGACTTCGGGAATATCTCAGGGTATAAATTGAACACACAGAAATCACAGATACTACCTTTTCACATCACCTCCGATCCACTCTCCATTTTGAAACATAGATTCCCTTTGGATTGGCAATCAGAGGACATACAGTATTTGGGCCTCACGTTAACTGTCTCACATCAAAAACTCTATAAGGCTAATTATCTGCCACTTCTAGAAGCTATCTCTACTGAAGCATGTCGACTTTCAGCATTTGAAGTTTCATTGAAGTTTAATTTATGGGTTAGACGAGGTATTTGCTCATTGACAATAACCTCCTTAGGTCTTTTACGGATTTATCGGCTAAATTTTCGCTACATCGAAGTGAGTTCTATAAATATTTACAAATAAGAAATTTTTTGTCCAGTACCAATATTGGTCTAATCAGATATAATTCTCAGATATTTACTATATTTCAAAAAGGCACCAGAGGTCTAAAGCCGATCTATAGCTTGTTACATGAGCATACGGTTTTTCAGAAGGCATATCCTTTTAGAGTGTGGGAACGAGAGTTGGGTGCCTCCTTCACTGAGAAGGAATGGACAGGTGCACTGACTTTAAATCATAGATCACTCAGGTGTAGCTCTCATCTCGAGGCGGCTATGAAAATTATGCTGAGATGGTATTTTACACCTGACCGATTACATTCTATGTATCCGAGTTCTCCGTCTACTTGCTGGAGAAATTGTGGGTGCAGAGGGTCTCTATACCATACCCTGTGGAGCTGTCCTATATTGAAGTCATATTGGGAAGATATCTTCCGATTATTATCTGATGTATTAAGATTTACACTTCCTGCTGTACCTCGACTGGCCTTACTGTCTATAGGTATCCAGGATATACCGGCACAATGTAGAATTTTGGTCTGCAAAATCCTGCTCCTTGCTAAATTAGTTATAACCCGACATTGGAAGAGCCCGAAGGCTCCAGTTCTTGAGAAAGTGATCTCACTACTAAATACCACCTACCTGTATGAAAAGCTCATTGCTTATGGTGCAAATACGGTTGATTCCTTTTCTGCTGTATGGAAAGCCTGGACACAGAATGTCAATTTCAAATGCGATGCGGTGTATCCACATTGATCACATTTCTTGTTAATGTTGTTTATGTTATACTATGTTTTGTTTGCTTATAAAAATTATGTCTACACTGATTTATCTGTATAAGATGGTTTTGAAATATCTGTATATGCTGTGACATCGAAATTCTTAATAAAGACAAATTTAAAGAGAAAAAGGGTCTGCATTTTTTCCAGATACGGCGCCCCTCTTGTCTAATGGTTTTATCCGGTAATACGTTCTTTTGAATGGGAATAAGCTGTAATACCAGACACAGCCCAGAAACAGCGCCACTTTTGTTCATGGTCTGTATCTGGTATTACCCTTCAGTTCCATTTACTTTAATGGGAACGGGCTGTAATACCATATACCGCTTCTGAACAGGAGTGGCGCTAGGTTATAGTTCTGTGATAAGGAGAAAGATCTCCAAGTTATACAAGTGTATGCTGGATTTTTATGTTTGTAAAGAGTAACACGCTAACATCTATATGTATAGTAGATGGGGATTACGGTTGTAACGGCCGCCGCCGTCGCTCCCACTGCTCCCCGCCGTCATATACTGACCTCTCCACGGCGTCCTCCAGCTCTTGGTGGAGACGACGTTCCTGCCTCACTCTTTTCTAATTGCGGCATCCCTTGCTGCTCTCTCCTTCTGTGTTTCATACACTACCTAGTGCGTGCGCTTGCTGACTCCCCCGATCTTTAGGGCCAGCGCGCACCTACTACTTAACTCTCCCAGGGTATAAAAGGAACCTCCCCCTGTCCACCATTGCTTGAGCAATTTGGATCCTCCCAGCTTGCTAGTGATATCTGATCAATTATTTGTTTTTCCTGTGTCTGACCTCAGCTTTTACCTTGACTCTCCTTGCCTGCTGCCTGCCCTGACCTCTTCCTAGTGACCCGTGACGTACCTCTGCCGCCTGCCCTGACCTTTGGCTTTACCAACCGTGCTCGTCTGCCGGCCTATGCTATACCTAACCTGGCATTCGTCTGCTGTTCCTTTACCATAACGACGGCCATCGCTAAGGGAGACTTCTCTGGGAGGTAGTGAATACCTGGAGTTCCCTTAGATTCCGCTATCTGGTTTAGCCCCATGTGACCCTTGATGACACAGTGGGTTCCCACCATCCTCTGTAGGCCCTATGACAGTCTCTCTATCCACAGGCCCCGTTACAACATTCAGTAGATAAATGTTACAGATACATTATGAATTGGTTATTGTACTCCTTTACTGTTACACTAGGCTCTATTGCCACATGCAGGGTCATTTTAACAAATTTGTGGGGCACGTGGCAAAGATTTAAAAGGCAAATCGGCCCACACCCAGAAGATGTTCATACCACCCCTGTTATCCCACAAAACAGCTCTCAAGGGTTTATGCAAATGTGACCCAAAATAGGCGTTTATGGGAGGGTCTGTGGGTGTTCCTGGGTGGATCGAGGTAGGGCTTAAAATTTCCCTCGAATGGTGATTCAAATTTTAGGAGATCTCCACCCAGGACAACAGCCTCAAAAGCTCCATGTGGTGTGTCAGCCACAAATGTTCCTCAGAGACCGGCATAGACCGCCCACCAGAGTGCCTGCCACTGATCGCCCACCAGAGTGCTTATCACAGATCCACCCAAAGTACTTGTCACAGATCCTTACCCAAGCGGTCCCCTTTATATAAGCGTATACCGGAGACAGTGTATACAGCGGTCAGAAAACATCACATAGCCCCAACATACATATTACATACACTGCCCAGGTGAATAGTGCCATACAGTATATCCCTGTACTGATCTGTGATGTTGCTGGCTGTGTGAGGTGTCCAGGGATTAGGCTACCATGATGATCTATGACTGCGGGGGCAGGGACGGAGGTCACATTGGGGGTAGATACTACATACTCTACACAATTGTGGCTGTACTTTTATTGGGCAGATTCTTCAACTATAACGCTGGCGTGCTCCTCGGTAGTCCTCTATTCGCATTCTCCAGAAACAGCGCCACTCCTGTCCATGGCTGTGTATGGTATTACATTCAAGTGAATAGAGTTGAACCGCAAGACTGTACACAGTCCATGGTCAAGAGTGGCGATAACCCGTTTAAAGCATTTTTTTAATCAATATATACGGCTGTCTTTCCTCCTTTACAAATTGTGATCCCCTCAGCTCAATTGTGACTTGGAAACATATCACTTTTATTGGTAGGAATATTTATTATGTTTTCATTCTTACAGTTTGTTCATATACATAACAGATTAATTCACTGGTGTGGCACTTTAATAATATAGTCTATTGTAATATTCGCTTCTCTGCACTGGCAGTAAGCCCAAGACCCAGCCCAAGTCCTACCAGTCATATTGTGCCCTCTAGTGCTTCAAAGGGGGTCTACATTTAAAAAAAAAAAACTGAGCTTTAGGCCTTATTCAGACATACATGAGGAAACTCGGATGTGAAAAACGGCAGTTTTTCACATCTGAGTTGCCCCGTGTGGGTCCCGTTTTCACGGATCCCCGTAGCCTTTGATTCTATGGAGGTATCCGTGAAAACGGAAGAAAATAGGACATGTTCTATTTTTCAATGGACCCTTCACACGGTCTGCTGAAACAACGGACGTGTGAACGGCCCCATTGAAAAACATGAGTCCGTGTGACAGCGGTTGTTTTAACGGCTGTCACATGGCGTATTCTACGTTCGTCTGAAAAAAGGTCAATTTTACGGGGAAACAAAGGATCAGGCATGTAGAAATCCTACATGCTTGATCTTCTTTCTACCGACATCTGCAGGTAGGGAACTGTTGGGTCCTATATAGAGGAGTTCTTTGGCCGATCCCACCAAAAAGACCAACTTGTCTGGTTAAGAAAACCCAATTTATAATACCATGAGTCAATAGAAGGGAATCCCACGAACAGCACCCTAATTTATCAGCCAGAGTGAAGAGCGGCAACAAAAAGCCTCTCTCCCTCTGAAGGACCGGGCAGCCCATTTATTTCCAACATTCATTTGGGGTCCCTATCGGCCAGAATAGAGAGCGACTTCAAAGAGTGGCTCTTGTTCTAGAGGACCAAACATGTCCATGCATTACATTGATGGTCCTTTGATTTCACTGGACACCATGGAATGCATAATTTACCCTGCGGTGGCACAGTAAGGACTTCCTGTACATTCCTCTACCTCCGAAGGGCAATGTATGGGCAGTCATGACTCGATTTACATTTTTGTAGTCAAATATTGATTCTTCTTAAAGGGATATTCCAGCTAAAAATATTAATTCCACTGGATAGATGGTAAATGTTAGGCTGGGTTCACACTACCTATTTTCAGACGTAATGGAGGCGTTTTACGCCTCGAACTACGTCTGAAAAAACGGCTCCAATGCGTCGGCAAACATCTGCCCATTACTTTCAATGGGCTTTACGATGTACTGTGCCGACGACCCGTCAATTTACGCGTTGATGTCAAAAGACGGCTCGTAAAATTACAGCCTCGTCAAAAGAAGTGTAGGACACTTCTTGGGACGTTTTTGGAGCAGTTTTCTCATAGACTCCAATGAAAACAGCTCCAAAAACGTCCGTAAAAAATGCAGCGAAAAACGCCGCGAAAAATAAGAGTTGCTCAAAAAACGTCTGAAAATCAGGGTCTGTTTTCCCTTGAAAACAGCTCCATATTTTGAGACGTTTTTGATTCTACGTGTGAACATACCCTTAGACTGGTGACTGCTGGGACCCGCATAATCACTTGAACAGGGGACCCCGTTCCCCTGTCCCCCCGAGCCACACAACATACGTGGCAGTAAGCATGCTCCATCAGCTGTACTAGACAGTGTAGTAATATCCAAAAATATAAGACAAATCCATTATTATTCTGTATTCAGTAGAAAGAACAGGGAACAAATCTGGCAAAAAAATCTTCTCTTAAGTTTACTATTACCTAGTATTATGTTCAAAGAATTAAGGGCATAGCAAACAGAAGTAAAAATATATAAATAGGGGTTCCACGTGGAATCGTTCCCTTTAAAAGCAGTCAGCGTAAGGCCATAGCAGAAAAACGCATTGATTATGAGTAATAAAGCTATCGTTTTGGTGGCTTTGATATGAGCATCTAGATTAGGGTTTCGGCAGCTGTCACCACTTTTTTGCATCTTCTTCATGTGTCCGTAGATAGATTTCATAATGGTCACCAGTGATGCTAAAGAGAAAAGAAGCCCCAAAGAAGACAACCCAATGAAGGCTTCATACAAGCAAACACATCTTGGTGGATCGAATGAGGCAGACGTATTTTGTCGGGAAGCATTGAGGACCATCTTTGACCAATTTTTCTCCGATAAGTCCCATGAGAAAGTAAGACTTAATAAGAAGGAGCCAATAACGGATGGAAGTAGGAGCAATAGGATCATCTTGGGGAATCTTCTTTGGAGATACACGTAGAACTGGTGTTGGATGTTCACAATTCGGAAGCAAAAATGTACAGATAGCCAGGTGGAAAGCCAGATGTTACAAGACATTATTGCCAGACACACAACTGTGCTAACCCTTTGGACTTCAAAAGTGAACACCAAATTGATCTGTGGTAACCGCAAAATATATCCACAAAATGTAAGAACTTCGTATAATGAGCTGAAGAAGCTGATGCCACAAATAAGTTGATCAGACCTGTTAATGTTTTTGTTTTTCACCCATTCCAGGGCATTCACGACAAGAAGGAAGGTGTTGCCTAAAAATGAACTCGATAGAGCAATAATATCAATAATTGTTAGCACAATGGTCAACATATTGATTCTCTTTGGTCCTGAAAATTTTTACCGAAGCGTTCTTGTTGACCGAATGTGAAAGGTCTGTAGACAGGACAAATATTAGACACGTCGTGAGTGAACATTGATGAGAACAATGCAAATACTGTCTCCATGCAACTGGACACCTCTTTTCAGCTTAACCATTTCCCGGGCATTCACGCCGAGAAATGTACTCAATTGAGTCATAGCCAGGGTTCATCACCAGGATAGTAGTCAGAATGCGACAACCAGAGAATGAGACAGAGGCATAGTTAGAGTACAGGCCAAAGGTTAAAATCAGGAGGAGACTAACCGGTACCAGGTGACAAATCCAAGGGATGACATAGAAGCGAAATCCGGAAAGCCAAGGTCAGGATCAGAGTCAATAGCAAAGGATATACGTTAAAAAAAAAGACAAGGCTTTGAGGTTAGAGTCCGCTTTAAATAAGCTACCAGAGTGATGTCATCTAGGAGGGTCCGGTTGCCATGGCCCGCCAGAACTGCCAGCAGGAGGCATCGCAGGAGGGGGGAGAAGTCATTCAGTTTGCAAGGTAACTTGATGCAGCCTGTGGCTAGAGCCACGGCTGCCACTGGCGACTTGCTGCTGGAACAGGGTAAGGCCTCATGCACACAAATTTATTTTTTTCCTCCCGTAAATACTGGTATAAATACAGGTCCTTGGTCATACGTATTCAACCCGTATTGCACCAGTATTTACGGACCCGTGGGTCCGGTGTCACCAGTATTCCACCCGTATTTATGGGCACGTTTTCGCTTCAGAATTGCACTGCACTAATCGGCAGCCCCTTCTCTCTAGCAGTGCAGGGTAGAGAGAAGGGGCAGCCCTTTCCATAGTAAAAGTAAAAGAAATTCATAATTACCCGGCCGTTGTCTTGGTGACACGTCCCTCTTTCGACATCCAGCCCGACCTCCCTGGATGACGCGGCAGACCATGTGACCGCTGCAGCCTGTGATTGGCTGCAGCGGTCACATGAGCTGAATTGTCATCCCGGGAGGCCGGACTGCAGGAAGAAGCAGGGAGTTCTGGGTAAGTATGAACGTCTATTTTTTTTACAGGTTGATCTATATTGGGATCGGAAGTCACTGTCCAGGGTGCTGAAACAGTTACTGCCGATCGTTTAACTCTTTCAGCACCCTGGACAGTGACTATCCCCTGACATCACCTAGCAACGCTCCCGTAATTACGGGTGCACACACGTAGTCACACGTAATTACGGAAGCCCCATAGACTTCTATGGGCCTGCCCGTGCCGTTATTACGGCCTGAAATAGGACATGTTCTATATTTTTCAACGGCCCGGGCACCTTCCCGTACGCATACCCGTGGCCAATAGAAGTCTATGGGCCCGTAATTACGGGCCGTAATTACGGGCCATAATTGCAGGCTTTTTTACGTTCGTGTGCATGGGGCCTAAGGGAAATTATTGAAATTCAACATCAGGAAGAATGGCAGCCAGTAGAACCAAGTGACTATGGGGATTCCAGGAGAGGTAGAAGCTCCATACATATAAATAACATATCTATATATAGCAGGTGGGTATTACCCATAGGTAGTCACTCAGGTTATTTTTCAGATCACAACTGGATATCTGCTTTTACCATATTGATCTAGAATGAGATGCGGTGAAACCAAACCTTTTTCTATTGATTACATGAATCCTTACATATGATAAAGGGCTTTTCAGACCTTCATATTACAGCTCCATGTGGGGTCAGACGCCGATCAGCCAGAACATTAAAACCCCCTGCCGAATATTGTGTAATTCCTCTTATACTGCCAAAGCACGTCATGCATGGACACCAAAAAGACATCTGAAGGCGTCCTGTAGTATCTGGCAGCAAGATGTAAGATACACAATATGGACAAAAGTATTGGGACACACCTCTTATTAATTAAATTTAAGTCGGTCCCATTGCTACAAGTGTATAAAATCCAGCACTCGCCATGGAGTCGGCTTTAAAGACATTTGTGATAGAACGGGTCGTTGTAAAGACATCACTGAATCCCAGCGCGGTCCTGTAATAGGACGTCACCGATGTAACAAGTCAGTTCATGACATTTCATCCGTCCAAGTTATTCCACCATCACCTGTGAGTGATATTATTGTAAAGTGGAAGCTTATAGAAACCACAGCAAATCAGCCACGAAGTGGGGACCACGTAAAGTTACAGAGCCGAGTGCTGGGGAGCATAAAAGTCACCAACTCTCTGATGACTCAATAACTGCAGAGCTCCAAACCTCCTCTGGCATTAATATCCACACAAAAACTGCCCCGGGAGCTTCATGGCACGGGGGCCGAGCAGCTGTATGCCAGTCTTACATCACCAAGCACAATGCCAAGTGCCAGATGGAGTGGTGTAAAGCCGCCGCCACTGGACTCTGGAGCAGTGGAAACCTGTTCTGTGGAGTGATGAATCACACTTCTCTATCTGGAGTCTGATGGACGAGTCTGGGTTTGGTTAATGCCAGGAGAACGTTACCCGCCTGACTGCATTTTGCCAACTGTAATGTTTGGTGGAGGAGGATAATAATATGGGGTTGTTTTTCAGGTGTCGGCCTCTTCGTTCCTGTGAAACGAAATCTTAATCCTTCAGCACACAAGACATTTATGATAATTGTAGCTTCCAACTGTGTTGGAAAAGATTATTAAAGAGAAAGCTTAAAGGGAACCTGTCACCAGCATTTCACCTATTAAACCAGCAATACCAGGTGGTAATGGGTGAAAAATCATTTCTATATAACCTATAATTGTCTTCATATTCTGCTCTGTAGCTTTAGTATTCAGCTTTTAAGTGTTCCCACACCGTATGCTAATGAGCATAAAAGAGTAAAATCTTCGTTTGAAAAGAGTCAGATCTTCCTTTGAAAAGAGTCATATGTTCATTCCTCAAGTCTTTCAGAGTTTACCCCGCCTCCTTACTTTTTGATTGACAGCTCATCGCCTTCCCCCAGCACACACAATCCTTGCTTGTGCATTGACATCCTCTTCTGGTGTGTGCTTACAAATGGACACCGGATTATTACGATAAAAGGAGCAAAATGTTTGCAGACCGTTATTTACAGTCGGAGGAGGAGTTTAGGATAGGGGATAACGCCAATGAACTTTTTATAGCAGCGGCCAGTGAGGGACAAGTAAAGTTCAATAGGTGAAATGCTGGTGACAGGTTCCCTTTAAGGCCCCAGGCATTTTGCATCTACAGGCTCCTATATCCCATACAAATTTACTTCTTTTTTTTCTGCAGAGTTTACTAAAGGAACCTTCTAAAGACTGTAACCCTGGGTGGTCCGCTAATTTATTGCAGACTCAAATCAGGCCACTTTAAAAGCCCCTTTAAATTGTACCTCTAGTTATACTGACTCATGTACTGACTGTAGGTGACCGTGGGTAGCTTTAGGAGCTGGATATCCAGGGGATACATTTACAAAGGGGACTGTTTTGTTGAATTACCCTTAAAGGGATTGTCCACTACCAGACAGCCTATCCAATGGATAGGTCATCAGTATATGATCAGTGGGGGTCTGACACCCAGACCCCGCACCGATCAGCTGCTACAGCTGCCTGCGGGCACCGGACGTCCATGCCGGAAGCAGATGGCTCCGGTCACGAAATAGCGGCCGATTCAAGTGAATAGGAGCAGAGCTGCAGCTCGGCCACTATGCAATGTATGGAGCCAACTGCTTCCAGTCCCGTACATTGCATACTGTGCAATGACATCTGATGCCTGCAGGCAGCCGGAGCAGCTGATCCGTCTGGGGCCCGGGTGTCAGACCCCCACAGATCATATACTGTTGACCTATCCGGTGGATAGATCATCAGTTGTCCGGTAGTGGACAACCCCTTTAATGTGATTAAATTCTAGCTGCCTAAAGTCACCACTAGAGGGAGCATATTTCGCACTTATTTATTTGGAGGTGTATACATTTGTATATGGTAAGACCCTAGTGGTGGCTGAAAAATTGCATTATTGACCTCTATGCTGGTATAGCAGAAAAAGGAGTCACCGCGGGCGCTGCTGTACTTCAATGGAACCAAAATGCTTGGAAGGTTCAGATCGTTGGTAATAATGTACGGAAGAGTGTAAGAATAAATGGAATTTATTAATAATATGACTTTTTTTTTTTTTTTTTTAAATAAATGGAATTTATTAATAATATGACTACGCGTTTCAATGCCGTACTGGCATCTTCATCAGGTCATGGATGAACAAACAAAAAGTCACTGTTTAAATAGCCATGTTGATGTTGAAAAACCCGCCAATGTGAACGGGGTCAAGGTGTTTAAGTGACGTCACAGTTCAAAGTTCAAAATACACAGGACCGGAGAAACACACAAAAACAGTAAAAGTATGTCATATAATAAAAACAATAAAAAATGAATAGAGAAAGAAGAGTTTAAAATGTATGAAAAGAGAACATAATGAAAACCATGTAATTAAGAAGGTTTGAAATGTAGTACGTAATGTGTGCCGAAGCGACACTGAAAAAAAAGGCTGCCCGATAATATAGAATAATAATGTAAGTAATTAAAAATGTAAGTAATTAAAAATATATAGGTATGGACTACAAAATCCGGTGTATAGTACAAAGGTACTAACCTTTATGTACCAGAATTTATATAATTAACAGAATGATAACCATAATGTCGGCAATGACTCAAAGCGGCGATATACATATAAGGAAATGGGAATAAAACAACCCACTAGTTGAGGCAGGCTAGATTTCAGAAATATTAAATAGCCAAAATTGTATAATAAATTAGAATATAAAACATTATATATGATATATATATATATATATATATATATATATATATATATATATATATATATATATATATATATATATATATATATATAAAATGTATATATATATATATATATAAAGGTAAAGGTGGTAATACATCGGCAATAGGAAAAAAATTATTTTCATAGAAAGAAATGTCCATATGAATAATAAAACAGTAGAAAAAAATTAACAGAACTGTCGGGAAATGACAGAGAGGTAATAAATAGTCTTATAAATTAAAACAAAGTCGGCAAAGCCGATAAATTGTAATAGATGACAAAACGAAATAAGGAGAAAGCAATGTGTCATGAATGAAATTCAAAAAGGGAACATAATGAATAATATATCTGAGGGGGGGAGCATCAAAAATGTATACGAAATTAACTGGTAACATGGTAAACGGGTTATGTATAAAAGTGATATATATGAGATACACTGAAATGTAAAGTCGGCAGGGCTAAAATGTATTAGGTGATACAGTGAAATCGATATCATAGGTACAGGAATTTATGATCATTAATAAGTAGAGGCATAAAGACAAAAATGATAATAATGATAATGGATGATAATAATGGAAAATGAATAAAATAAAATGAAATATGAAATATAAAATAATAATGAAATAAAAAAAAATAAAAAATAAAAATAACCGGAAAGTAGCATCATAATGTACAAAAAAATATATAATATAACTGTGAAAAATGAAAATGAATGAAAATAAATATAAATGTCAATAGTAATGAATTTAAAGAATAAAACAAAAACAAAAATATGACAGAAGAAGTAGCATCATAATGTACAAGAAAATCACCAGAATAAGTGTAATATACCTTCGTAAACACAATAATATAATGATAAGTTGATAATCAATAATGTTTAACCGCAGAAAACACAAAGTTAAATGATAAATAATAAAGTGATATACTAATCAAGAGTGGATTCGGATATATCATTAAGGCCATCCGGTTGGAGGGTCTTCATTTTAAAGATCCAGTAATTTTCGCGCTGCTTAAGCTTACTATTCATATTATTAGTAAATTCCATTTATTCTTACACTCTTCCGTACATTATTACCAACGATCTGAACCTTCCAAGCATTTTGGTTCCATTGAAGTACAGCAGCGCCCGCGGTGACTCCTTTTTCTGCTATACCAGCATAACCTTCGCGGTCGTTCATTTGAATCACCGGTCCCGAGTCCTGGCAGCAGCTGTACCTTTATCCTTTATTGCCTTCTACCATCCGTTACCAGGTGAGTACCACTCTTCTTGTACACCACTCCATACCTGGGTAACCTGCACTATGTGGCGCCGTGTTTTTTGCTTTTTCTCACATTATTGACCTCTAGAACTATATGTATGGAGCTCTGTATCAAAAAAAACAAAGCTGCATCCTCCAAAAAAATATTTTGTTTTCTACTAATTCTTTATAGAAGTTTGATGCCCTAAAAATTAAATGTTTAAAGCTAAAACTAGAACTAATGAATATTAGGATTATAATAAATATGCGGATATTTTGAGTTTAAAGGCTATGTACACCTTCACCACCATGTTTTGTACTGTCCCAAAGCATCTAAAATGTAAAATTAAGCAACTTTGCAAATAGTCCTGATTAAAAATTTAGTTTTATGTCAGGCCTTTGTCTCCATGGTAACAGACTACAAGTAAACCCTATGTAGTCTGATCTTGCAGCTATGCTATCTAACATCTGTCCCGAACCTATTGCTAACCTAACACCGGTAACTTTTTTTTATTCAATACGGGGGAAAAAGGGCAAGCTGTCTCTATAGAACCACCTATAGATGACTACCCTGTTGTCGATGTCTAACCAAGGAGAATCAGTACCTTCCCAGAGCTGCTTCAAAGGAAACTCACTCAATTGTGCTGCCTACAATTGGGTGTCTCTAGTTTGGCTATTAACCCAAATCTTGTTTCAAGTCTCTAGAAAGTATCGGGCATTAGGTTACAGAATAGTCACCTATAGGTGGCACTAGACAGACCGTTTTCCTCCTTCTGGAGTACCGGTATTTTGTATACATTTTCCCAGGTAACATTGCCTTTAAGACTCCCTGCCAGCAAGTAGAATCAGTACTTTCCAAGGGAAAAAAAAGGAGAAGAGTCAAAGTTATGTTTATAAATTGTAATTTATTTCCTACCATTATTACCCTATAATTATTAATATAATATTACTAGAATTATATTACTGCTATCATTATTACCCTAACACTATGAGATCCCTATTCCTAAAGCTGTTGATTCAGAAGAAGGCGAAAAACCCTGGACACATTCGGCCAATTTATGCCACAAGGGAAAATTCCTTCTTGATCCCGGGAAAAGGCGATCAGTCCGAGAACCCTGGATCAAAGCCGCTAATTCCTATTACAGTTTACTAATTATTACAGTTAATTAACCTAAATTATAATGAAATGTATTTAAATTATTATATTGTTAGTATTACTTTGGTGTTGTTAATAATAATATAATGATACTACTATTGCTATCACTAATATCTAAGTCCCTATTCCTAAAGCTGTTGATCCAGAAGAAGGCGAAAACCCTGGACACATTCAGCCAATTCGTGCCACAAGGGGAAAATTCCTTCTTGACCCCGGCAAAAGGCGATCAGTTCGAGAACCCTGGATCAAACTCGCTGCTAAATATTATAGTTTACTATATTTTATAGTTAATTTACCTAAATATGTTATTATTATATTAATTTGTTATTATAAGATTATTATTATTATTGTTATTATTATTATTATTATTATTACTATTATTATAGTGGTATTTTTATTACACATTTTTAATAAGACTATACTATAATTATTAGTTTATTGAGACTATTCTATTTTTTATATAATCTTATTACTACTATAGAACTACTAATATTACTAACATTTTTATTGTTATTTTCTTATTTATATTTATTATATCCCTATTCCTAAAGCTGTTGATCCAGAAGAAGGCGAAAAACCCTGGACAATTTGAGCCAATTCATGTCACAGGGGGAAAATTCCTTCTTGACCCCGGGAAAAGGCGATCAGTCCGAGAACCCTGGATCAAAGCTGCTGCTATTATTATATAATTATTTTTGTTATTACTCTCTTATTATTATACTATTTCTAATATTACTGCACTCTTGCTACCAATATTAATATGACTGACCTTTTTAATCTAACAATTATTAATATTATTATTATTATCATATTATTAATATTACTGTCGTTGCTGTTGATGTAATAACAGTTAAGATGTTTCCATACAAGTCTTCATCTTCTCATAGGTCTGAGGAGGATGGTCCAGATGATGTTCCTCTTCCCTCTGATGTTCTTCATCATATCATGGAGGAAGGAATGCTGGCGGATTTTCTTTCTTCTTCCTGTCCGACACTGAATTCTTCTCATCGCATCTTTAACCGTTTTCTCTTCCTCCTCCTCCTCTTTCTCTTCATCCTCCTCTTTCTCTTCAACCACATTCTCTTCTTCTTCATCCTCGTTGTCTGATTTCTCATCAACCTCCATGTCTTCCACTTCATTGTCTTCCTCTTCCTTGTCTTCCTCCTCCATGTCTTCCTCCTCCATGTCTTCCACTTCATTGTCTTCCTCCTCCTTGTCTTCCTCCTCGTGGTCTTCCTCCTCATGGTCTTCTTGCACTTGTTCCTCCTCGCGCTCTTCTGCCTCTCCTTCCTCCTTCTTGACCTCCTCTTCCTTCAGATCCTCACACAGATGGCTTGATGTAGGTTTGGGCTCTTCTTCATCCCACGGCCATGGCAGATATTTCCGCTGAGCTTCGCGGTTCGTTGGCATGAGGCGCTAAGAAGATAAAATATTCAGTCAATTGTCTATTGAAACGTTCCAATAACATTATTCCATCTATAGAAAGAACATGGATAAATCTGTTATAGAGAGAACATAATAACCAGTATGATCACTGACCTCCATCTTGAAGATTGGGGATGGTAAGAATTTCGTGCAGTAGATCAGGCGCTGTAGATCTCTCTCCTCCGTGGTGCTGGGGTAAGCTGAAGAGAGAAAACAACCAGATAATGGGATCAGTCATAAAACGACACCATAAACCATAACATAACATTACAAAAATATTCCTTTAATCTGTCATCAATGGAACATGAAAGGTGCTTTATTTTAAAATATTCTGGATTATTGGACGGGCATAGAAAAGTATAGAAATCTTAGTTTCAATCTTCAATTTCCTTACTGGTTCTCTCTGCGCAGTCTTCCACATTATAGTACAGTTCTGTGCTAAATGACCACATTTTAGGGATTATCAGATACAAAGGAATTTTACTGTATTTTGAGATCATCTATCAATCACTTTCTTGTGGTAAAGTCTAATTATTAAAAAAAACTCACTTATGAAGGGTCTAAGTCCAAAAGCGGATTCCTGCTGCCGTAGATGTCCTAAAGAGAAGAGAATCCAGTAAGTGACCTCTTATCCCTCCTCAGGAATGGACAGTAGGACAAGGGGTCAGTTTTACAAATGGGCAGCCAGTGATTTGTGGACTTGTTACCTGTCCGGGGCTCTTACTCAATAAGCGGCTACTTGTCTGAGTGGACAGCCGGCCACATGGACCTCTCCTGCTGGATCCAAGTCTCCTGCTACATGTCCATCACAGGGAAGGAAAAAACAGGACAATGAAGCCACTGACCTCCAGAGATCTGCTGCCCGCTGCCATCCTGTACCCGTCCTGAACTGTAGAATCCAAATCACAATCTGAAACACAAAAAAGAGATGTCGTCCCAGATCTGATAAAGACCCAAAATCCTGCAACTTTCCACATGTATTAATAGTGAATGTCCAAAAATATATATATTTTTTTTTAATCTAAAAAGATCCAAAATACTGAGTTGAATAATTAATTGTTTGGGACGCCAATTACATACGGTAGCTTCAAAATTGTGGCCTGTGATTGGTGCCTCAGGTCACATGATCTATAACCCATAAGTAATAGCAGTGCTCAAGTACAGACCACGCAGCGCCATAATCTGGGCAGTGCAGCGCTTGGCGGTCCTATAGCTCCCATAGATCTTGTATGAGGTGTCAGTGTGCGGCGGCATCTCTTTTTACAATCTCCTCCACACTGCGGTCGTCCGGTTGTGGAGGAGAGCAGGGGCGTAGCTATAGGGGTGCAGAGGTAGCAGTATTACCCAGACCCTGATACCTGAGGGGACCAGAGGCTAAAAAAGAAGACACCAGTATGACAAACATCACATAGTAGATGGGGGCCCTGTTATAAATATCACACTGGGCCCCAGGAGTTTCACAATATGCCTCTGGAGAAATGGATACTGGGGACCCCAGTACTATTGATCGTGGGGGTCCCGGCAGTGATTAAACATGTATGGCCCCTCCGGTGTATAGGTGAGAAATGTTTCTGGTGGGAGAATCTCTTTATCATGAGCGATCATCGTTTTCTGCGGTGTTTATTTCTTACATCTTGACATTATAGAACATTTATCTCTGGAAATCTTCATGTAACATTCTCCACGGTGGATTTTACTGTATTTTGGGCTTTGTACTCTCATATATATATATATATACAGACAGTGATAATACATTGGAGTGTGGCCTGTACTGGTATTTGTAGCCGTATAGGAGGAGGAATATAGGTAATACTGGACACAAATACATATGGTATATGGGATTTCATTGCTGCCCTATAAAGATATATGACATGAATATTTTGTCTATGTTAATTCCATTCACAAGTACAGAATACACCCCAAAACATCAACCAAAGAGTCCCCATTTACAGCGTCAGAAGAGTGACCCTATAAACAGTTCCAGCAGACCGCCCCTCATTAAAAATAATGCCAGCAATGCCCACACATAAATAATGCCAGCAGAGTGCCCCTAATAAACATTACAACTGGCAGCAGAGAGTCCCTAATAAACATTACTGGCAGCAGAGAGTCCCTAATAAACATTACTGGCAGCAGAGAGTCCCTAATAAACATTACTGGCAGCAGAGGGTCCCTAATAAACATAACTGGCAGCAGAGAGTCCCTAATAGACATTACTGGCAGCAGAAAGTCCCTAATAAACATTACTGGCAGAAGACGGTCCCTAATAAACATTACTGGCAGCAGAGAGTCCCTAATAAACATTACTGGCAGAAGAGAGTCCCTAATAAACATTACTGGCAGCAGAGAGTCCCTTATAAACATTACTGCCAGCAGAGAGTCCCTAATAAACATTACTGGCAGCAGAGAGTCCCTAATAAACATTACTGGCAGCAAAGAGTCTCTAATAAACATTACTGGCAGGAGAGGGTCCCTAATAAATATTACTGTCAGCAGAGGGTCCCTAATAAATATTACTGCCAGCAGAGAGTCCCTAATAAACATTACTGGCAGCATAGAGTCCCTTATAAACATTACTAGCAGCAGAGAGTCCCTAATAAACATTACTGGTAGCAGAGGGTCCCTTATAAACATTACTGGCAGCAGAGAGTCCCTAATAAACATTACTGGCAGCAGAGAGTCCCTAATAAACATTACTGGCAGCAGAGGGTCCCTAATAAATATTACTGGCAGCAGAGAGTCCCTAAAAAGCATTACTGGCAGCAGAGCGTCCCTAATAAACATTACTGGCAGCAGAGGGTCCCTAATAAATATTAATGGCAGCAGAGAGTCCCTAATAAACATTACTGGCAGCAGAGTGTCCCTAATAAACATTACTGGCAGCAGAGAGTCCCTAATAAACATTACTGGCAGCAGAGCATCCCTAATAAACATTTCTGGCAGCAGAGTGCCCCTAATAAACATTACTGGCAGCAGAGAGTCCCTAATAAACATTACTGGCAGCATAGAGTCCCTAATAAACATTACTGGCAGCAGAGAGTCCCTAATAAACATTACTGGCAACAGAGCCCCTAATAAATATTACTGGCAGCAGAGGGTCCCTAATAAACATTACTGGCAGCAGAAAGTCCCTAATAAACATTACTGGCAGCAGAGGGTCCCTAATAAACATTACTGGCAGCAGAGAGTCCCTAATAAACATTACTGGCAGCAGAGCGTCCCTAATAAACATTACTGGCAGCAGAGCCCCTAATAAACATTACTGGCAGCAGAGAGTCCCTAATAAACATTACTGGCAGCAGAGCGTCCCTAATAAACATTACTGGCAGCAGAGCCCCTAATAAACATTACTGGCAGCAGAGAGTCCCTAATAAACATTACTGGCAGCAGAGAGTCCCTAATAAACATTACTGACAGCAGAGAGTCCCTAATAAACATTACTGGCAGCAGAGAGTCCCTAATAAATTACTGACAGCAGAGAGTCCCTAATAAACATTACTGGCAGCAGAGAGTCCCTAAAAAACATTACTGGCAGCAGAGGGTCCCTAATAAACATTACTGGCAGCAGAGAGTCCCTAATAAACATTACTGGCAGCAGAGGGTCCCTAATAAACATTACTGGCAGCAGAGCGTCCCTAATAAACATTACTGGCAGCATAGCCCCTAATAAACATTACTGGCAGAAGAGGGTCCCTAATAAACATTACTGGCAGAAGAGAGTCCCTAATAAACATTACTGGCAGCAGAGCCCCTAATAAACATTACTGGCAGAAGAGGGTCCCTAATAAACATTACTGGCAGCAGAGAGTCCCTAATAAACATTACTGGCAGCAGAGGGTCCTATATAACCAGTTCCAGCAGACGCTTCCCATCACACAGCCACAGAATAAATGATACAATGCTGGCTGCCTGCAGCCACCACTAGGGGGAGCACACAATTTCCATATTTATACAGGTTATATAGGAGTTATTGGCGGTAATATAAATACAATGTGACAGCTCCCCCTAGTGACAGTTACCAGCAGTAACCAGTAACATGGGGGATGAGATAAATGGGGGTCAGTTATATCACATTTTGGGGGAACTCACCGACGTCCAACTTCACTCGTCGTTGTCCTGTAACAGACTGAGGACCACTGAGCGGTTGTTGTTTCAAATTCAAATCCAGCGATCCCATTGGCTGCTGCTCAGTGATGTATTTAACAGTAAATTTAAAGGGACATGACTCTTATTTCACTAGACTGCATTTATGATATGTTTGCTGTAATTCTGCTTATAACATGAAGCTGTGGAGATAATCTGCAGGGACGGGTTATATTTCTCTTAATATTGGGATTGGGATTAGAGTTTATATCATTTTCTATCCTGTATCAGGACATTTCTTTTATAATTTGACATATTATTAACTATCAATGTGCCATGAAGGATCTGATATCAGAAATCACAGTTCTTTAATGGGCGTTGCAGTTTAACCCCTTCCTGAGTAGGTTATTTGGGGTGATCAGATCTCGGGGTTTCCATCTCTTTATCATTCCAGAGTTTGTTTTATTTCTATCATTTTAATGTAAATGATAATGAAAGTCGGATGACGGCAAATAAGCAGCGAGACCCTCTGTGCTAAGCGGTCAGGGGTGTCGTGGTCTCATCCAGCATCAGAAGGGGGCGCTATTTTTCTCTTTGCTATGAGGCCCCATAAATTCTTACAGAAACATTTGTGCTGCCGATCAGAGAGATTTACCATTCAGGAACATAATAAATCTGGGTGACAAGTCCTATGTGCGCTGTAATGGCAGCTGTACTGGTTGTCACCCAGCTTTCCCAGTCTCCTGAATGACAAGTCTGCCTAATTATAGAGTGACCTGCCCCTGCTGTTATACTGCTGCATTATTAGGTAGGTTTACCCTTCAGGGGTCTAGTTAAGTTGGGTAATAACTCGTATGGAGGCCGTCGTTCTCACCCAGCTTTTCCAGAAACAGAAAAAAACATAAGGCATCGCCGCGCCCGCAAATCGCGGCCGTGCACATGGCCACGGCCATTATTTTCTATGAGCCTGGACCGCAGAAGACGGCCGTAATAAGACATGCCCGTTCTTTCTGCGGTCCGGGCTCATTAAAATATGCGATATGCGGGCGGCTCGCAGCTGTCACTCCGTGGCCGACCCGAAAATGGCTGCCGTGCACATGGCTACTGTCGTCTGCATGAGGCCTAATATAAACATTTTACCAAAAACATGTAAAAAACAGTGTAATGAGGACCCCGGGATGTGATGTGATGGGGCAGATCAGAAGCGTGTAAGTGATTGTTGTAAAATGCTGAGCCAACATAATGCTCCGTCTATTAAATAATTAGGACATTGCCAGCGGGCAGGGAGTGGGCATGTAAGGGGCAGGTGCCACACAGGGATAACTCCTTGGCAGAACGCCACTTATTAGGGATAATTGTAAAGTACAGAAGCCAAAACAAATAAGACTGGATAATATCTGTGTACAATCCTAATATATATATATAATGTACCGGCCGCTGGAGTCACATATTATATCTATCTATCTATCTATCTATCTATCTATCTATCTATCTGTCTGTCTGTCTGTCTGTCTGTCTGTCTGTCTGTCTGTCTGTCTGTCTATCTATCTATCTATCTATCTATCTATCTATCTATCTCTCTCTCTCTGTAGATAGCGCCATACATCCCCCAGTAGAGTACGCCATACAGCCCCCCTGTAGATAACGCCATACAGCCCCCCTGCAGAGAACGCCATACAGCCCCCCCTGTAGAGAACGCCATACAGCCCCCCCTGTAGGGAACGCCATACAGCCCCCCCCTGTAGAGAACGCCATACAGCTCCCCCCTGTAGGGAACACCATACAGCCACCCCCCCTGTAGGAAACGCCATACAGCGTCCCCCCTCCCAACAAAAATGTGACCTACAGTGTGTCCTACAAAATACATGTATCCCCTGTCCACAGGACATGTATCCCCTCTCCACAGGATCTCCACAGGACATGTATCCCCTCTCCACAGGACATGTATCGCCTCTCCACAGGATATACACTGGACAGGGGAGACATGTGTGATCGCTGGCAGCGATAGGGAGAACGGGGGACTGAAAGTCCCCTGAACTTCTCCATGACAAACCTCTGACTTCCGGGGTCTGCGCAGCTCAATAAAAATGAAAGGGGCGCTGGTCACGCATGCGCACAAGCACGACCGGCGCTCCATTCATTTCTACGGAGCTGCCGACAGACCACGGAAGTCCGAGGTTTGTGATGGAGAACTTCAGGGGACTTTCAGTCCCCCGTTCTCCCTATCGCTGCCAGCGATCACACATGTATCCCCTGTCCTGTGTATATCCTGTGGAGAGGCGATACATGTCCTGTGGAGATCCTGTGGAGAGGGGATACTTGTCCTGTGGAGATCCTGTGGAGATCCTGTGGAGAGGGGATACATGTCCTGTGGAGATCCTGTGGAGAGGGGATACATGTGCTGTGGAGATCCTGTGGAGAGGGGATACATGTCCTGTGGAGAGGGGATACATGTCCTGTGGAGATCCTGTGGAGAGGGGATACATGTCCTGTGGAGATCCTGTGGAGAGGGGATACATGTGCTGTGGAGATCCTGTGGAGAGGGGATACATGTCCTGTGGAGATCCTGTGGAGAGGGGATACATGTCCTGTGGAGATCCTGTGGACAGGGGATACATGTCCTGTGGAGATCCTGTGGAGAGGGGATACATGTCCTGTGGAGATCCTGTGGAGAGGGGATACATGTCCTGTGGAGATCCTGTGGAGAGGGGATACATGTCCTGTGGAGAGGGGATACATGTCCTGTGGAGAGGGGATACATGTCCTGTGGAGAGGGGATACATGTCCTGTGGAGAGGGGATACATGTCCTGTGGAGATCCTGTGGAGAGGGGATACATGTCCTGTGGAGATCCTGTGGAGAGGGGATACATGTCCTGTGGAGATCCTGTGGAGAGGGGATACATGTCCTGTGGAGAGGGGATACATGTCCTGTGGAGAGGGGATACATGTCCTGTGGAGAGGGGGATACATGTCCTGTGGAGAGGGGATACGTGTCCTGTGGAGAGGGGATGCATGTCCTCTGGAGAGGGGGATACATGTCCTGTGGAGAGGGGATACATGTCCTGTGGAGAGGGGGATACATGTCCTGTGGAGAGGGGGATACATGTCCTGTGGAGAGGGGGATACATGTCCTGTGGAGAGGGGGATACATGTCCTGTGGTGAGGGGGATACATGTCCTGTGGAGAGGGGGATACATGTCATGTGGAGAGGGGGATACATGTCCTGTGGAGAGGGGGATACATGTCCTGTGGAGAGGGGGATACATGTCCTGTGGAGAGGGGGATACATGTCCTGTGGTGAGGGGGATACATGTCCTGTGGAGAGGGGGATACATGTCCTGTGGAGAGGGGGATACATGTCCTGTGGAGAGGGGGATACATGTCCTGTGGAGAGGGGATACATGTCCTGTGGAGAGGGGATACATGTCCTGTGGAGAGGGGATACATGTCCTGTGGAGAGGGGATACATGTCCTGTGGAGAGGGGATACATGTCCTGTGGAGAGGGGATACATGTCCTGTGGAGATCCTGTGGATAGGGGATACATGTCCTGTGGAGATCCTGTGGAGAGGGGATACATGTCCTGTGGAGATCCTGTGGAGAGGGGATACATGTCCTGTGGAGAGGGGATACATGTCCTGTGGAGAGGGGATACATGTCCTGTGGAGAGGGGGATACATGTCCTGTGGAGAGGGGATACGTGTCCTGTGGGGAGGGGATGCATGTCCTCTGGAGAGGGGGATACATGTCCTGTGGAGAGGGGATACATGTCCTGTGGAGAGGGGGATACATGTCCTGTGGAGAGGGGGATACATGTCCTGTGGAGAGGGGGATACATGTCCTGTGGTGAGGGGGATACATGTCCTGTGGAGAGGGGGATACATGTCCTGTGGAGAGGGGGATACATGTCCTGTGGAGAGGGGGATACATGTCCTGTGGAGAGGGGGATACATGTCCTGTGGAGAGGGGGATACATGTCCTGTGGTGAGGGGGATACATGTCCTGTGGAGAGGGGGATACATGTCCTGTGGAGAGGGGGATACATGTCCTGTGGAGAGGGGGATACATGTCCTGTGGAGAGGGGGATACATGTCCTGTGGAGAGGGGATACATGTCCTGTGGAGAGGGGATACATGTCCTGTGGAGATCCTGTGGAGAGGGGATACATGTCCTGTGGAGATCCTGTGGAGAGGGGATACATGTCCTGTGGAGATCCTGTGGAGAGGGGATACATGTCCTGTGGAGATCCTGTGGAGAGGGGATACATGTCCTGTGGAGAGGGGATACATGTCCAGAAGAGGCTGGACGCAGCCGCAGGGTTAAGGGAAGCCGGCATGACCGTCCTGGTAGGGAAAGGGTTAATGAGGTGAGGGAAAGTTGGGTTGGAAGGAGCTGAAGGAGGGACGGGGAGGAGTTAAGGGGGACGGGGGGGGGCTGTTACTGCTCTTCCCGCTGTTTCTCGGCATTGAGCCGGAAGCAGCGGGAGGAGTAACATAGAGTAAGCAAGCTCCCCGTTGCCCGGTTTTTAGAATTGGCAGAAGCCATTATGTTAGAGCGGCTGCGGGCCGCTGCTGTGCACCACGGTCCCGGATGGCTAGAGGAGACCGTGGCTGCAATAACGAGGATCCCGGACGCCGTTTCGCCACGTCGGGCACGGCGTTCGGGGTCTGTTGAAAGGGACAGGCTCCCCTCCCCCGGCCCCCTTACGAGCATGGCTATGGCGGCGGGGGGGGAGTCGGCAACAACCGCTCCTGCGCTGGGCAGGCAGAGAGCGGTGCCAGGGGTGACGGCGATGCAGGCTGGGTCGACCCGTCCCTCTCGGCGGTCCCGACCTCCAGAGCGCCTCAGTCCGGAGGTAGTCCCGCGGACACGGCGTCGCAGAGGGAGCCCGATCCCGGACGCTGCAGGCCAGGCAGCTGGGAGGACCGCCCCTTCCCAGGCCCTGCGTCCTGGCAGGAATCCCAGGCCGCGACGGGGTCCGGCGGTAAGCAGGGAGTCGCAGGCTGGGCTCCCTGTCACCCCTCCCCCATCAGATGGAAGACGTGGAGAACAAGGTACGGCCGCCCCGCATGGTGATGTTCCGGCCAGGGGGCAGGCTTCGTCAGGATCGTCTAGACGGACGCCTAGAGCTGCAGCGACGTCGAGGCAACAGGTCAGGTCGGAAGTCTGGGTCCCGGCGGTCGGGCGGCAGGTTGCCGGCCCATTGGTCAGCGCGTCCTCATCCCCGTTCCGAAGAGGTCGTTGGGAGGGACAGTCGTCGGCGAGAGAAGAACTGGAGGAAGGTGAACTGGACGTGTATCGTCGAGGTCAGGATGGTCCGGCTGACGGGAACACAGCGCCTGTGCAGCCCGGTGAGTGTATAACTCCATCATTGTCTTATCCAGCGATTTTTATGTCGGGTGTCGGCGGGGGGGCTGCTAGCATTGCATCGGGGGCTGGTAGTGGCGCGGGCGGACGCGACGGAGCGGGTTTGGCAGAGTTAGTGGGTTGCTTACGGGAGCTGGTGGGGCGCCTGGATAGGGCCGCGGCGCCGGTAGTAACGGAAGTGTCTCCTGCGATAGTTTGGGAAGGCCCCAGGGACGTGGGATCGTTACAGGCGCGTCCTGCGGTGGCGGTTAGAGAGGCGGTCGCGGTGTCGGTACAGACCGAGGCACAGAAGGACGGCGATCGAGTGCGTATGGACGATCGTGCTCGGGGGGAGGTGTATGTTTGTTTTGAGGGTCCGTTGGGTGCGCATTTAAAGCAGGAGGTGCGCGATCGGATCTGGAAAGACGAATATGTTGAAATTTTTTCTCTCTTGCCGCTGGCTAAATTTAATTTGGATAAGAGCAAGCGGGATGAGAGTAAAAAGGACGAGGAGGAACGGCGGCGGTATAGGCTGATCCCGCAGACGTTCGTTAATTGGTCGCAGGCGTTCGCCATATTGGCTAGTGTGATAGGGGAAAAGGCGCCGGAAAATTGTTCGGCGCTGTTTTGTTATTTTGATGCCATTGGGGAGGCTCATAGGGCGTATGGGGGTCAGGCGTGGCTGCGATATGATGAGCAATTCCGTCAGCGGAAGGCGGTTCGGCCGGCGATTCGGTGGGACCAGAAGGATATTGCTCTCTGGTTACGGGTTACGGCTCCGGTTAGGCAGCCCTTTCCCGGGAGCGGTGGCCAGGGAGGCCAGTCTAGTCAGAGTGGACAAAGCGGCGGGGGAAAGGCGGGGTTTTGCTGGCAATTTAATGAAGGTCAGTGCAAGTTCGGGGCCACGTGCAAGTTCAAGCACGTGTGCTCCGAGTGTAATGGTGCATCACACGGGGCGGCAAAATGCCTGCGAAAAAAGAGGTCAGGGAACCAGCACGGGACTGGTCAAG
The DNA here is from genome assembly GCF_050947455.1 of Rhinoderma darwinii. NCBI lineage: Eukaryota > Metazoa > Chordata > Amphibia > Anura > Rhinodermatidae > Rhinoderma > Rhinoderma darwinii. The sequence goes on along the minus strand of NW_027464296.1, from coordinate 283,706 downwards.
GGGGTGTCGCCGGTGAGGGTGGAAAGGATGGCCCCTTATCTAAATGAGTATCCGGATAGGGCGGCAGCTAAGTTGCTTTATGAAGGGTTTCGTGTTGGGTTTGTTATTCCTCCACCTCCTTATGAGGTTCCGGTTACGCGGAGGAATTTAAAATCGGCTTACTTGCATGCGGAAGTCGTGTCGGAAAAGTTGTTAAAAGAAGTTTCGTTGGGTCGCATGTCGGGGCCATTTGTTGAGTCGCCGGTAAAAGATTTAGTTGTGTCCCCTTTGGGTATTGTCCCTAAACGCGAGCCCGGAAAGTTTCGTTTGATTCAACATTTATCGTATCCCAAAGGTTCGTCGGTAAATGACGGGATTGATCACGAGTTGTGTTCCGTAGTTTATACCTCATTCGATAAGGCGGTGGGGTTAGTGCGGGCTGCGGGTCCTGGGGCGCTGCTAGCAAAAACTGACATCGAGGCGGCGTTCAGGTTGTTGCCGGTTCATCCAGAAAGCCAACGGCTGTTGGGTTGTTTTTGGAATGGGGCTTTTTACGTGGATCGGTGCCTTCCGATGGGGTGTTCCCTTTCTTGTGCATACTTCGAGGCGTTTAGTAGCTTCGTGGAGTGGGTAACGAGGGGGGCATCCGGGGTCGACTCGTTGATCCATTACTTGGATGATTTTTTGTGCGTTGGCCCGGGGGGTTCGCCGGTTTGCGGTAATCTGCTTCATGCTCTACAGAAGGTGGCGAGGGATTTTGGGATTCCTTTGGCGCCGGAAAAAACGGAGGGCCCGGTAGTGACGATTTGTTTTTTGGGAATCGAAATAGACTCGGTGGCAATGGAGTGTCGTCTCCCGGCGGATAAGTTGGGTGCTTTGAGGCTGGAGGTTCGACGGGCTTGTAGAAGGAAGAAAATGTCGCTGAGGGAGCTTCAGTCGCTGCTGGGGAAGTTGAATTTCGCTTGCCAGATTATGCCGATGGGAAGGGTGTTTGGTAGAAGGTTGGCGGCGGCAACGGCGGGAGTGCGTGCGCCGCATCATTTTGTGCGGCTCAAGGAGGAGCACCGAGCTGATCTTCAGGTTTGGGATGACTTCTTGGGCCAGTACAATGGTCGCTCGCTATGGATGGCCCCAGCACAGGATACGAGTGATTTGAATATTTTCACGGATGCGGCTGGGGCGGGTGGCTTTGGAGCTTACGGGGGAGGTCCGTGGTGCGCAGGTCAATGGCCGGCTAGCTGGGTGTCCAGTGGACTCACGCGGAATCTGGCCCTGCTCGAGCTGTTTCCCATCGTGGTGGCGGCTACCATTTGGGGGGACAGGCTCAGGGATAAGAAGGTCCGTTTTTACTGCGACAACATGGGGGTGGTGCTTGCCATTAACAACATCACGGCGTCTTCTCCTCCGGTAGTTCAATTGTTGCGACATTTAGTGTTGGTGTGTTTGTCGTTGAACGCGTGGGTGGTGGCGGTGCATGTCCCGGGTGTACGGAATTGTATTGCTGATGCTCTTTCTCGCTCGCAGTGGGACCGGTTTCGGCAATTGGCCCCGGGAGCGGAACGTCTCGGTTTGGCTTGTCCGGAGCATCTTTGGGATCTGGTATCGGTCCCGTAGAGCAGCTGTTACAAAGGTCTTTGGCGCGCACGACGTGGAGTGCTTATGCTGCTTGTTGGAGGCAGTGGGAGGAGTGGGTAAGAGAGTTGGGTGACGTCAATACGGATAGAGACAGGTTGGTGGCACTTTTGTATTGGTTAGGGGATGCCTGGGAGGCGGGGTTTTCAGTAGCGAAGGTGAACCGGTTCATATCTGCTGTGGCGTTTGGGCTTAAGTTGCGGGGCTTGCGGGATGTATCGAAGGAATTTCTGGTATCGCAGGCTTTGAAGGGGTTGCGCAGAGGTAGGGTGGAGGCGGATAGTAGAAGGCCGGTGTCGTTTGCTTTGCTTGGCTCGTTGGGGGGTTCATTAGCATCGGTATGTCGTTCTTCAGATGAAATGGATCTGTTCCGGTTGGCTTTTTCGTTAGCGTTCTTCGGAGCATTTAGAATAGGTGAGTTGGTGTCGCCAAGTACTAAACAGGCAGGGGGGCTGAGATCTGGGGAGGTGAGCCTTTTTGCAGATCGGCTGGAGGTATGGTTGCGTAGATCTAAAACTGACCAAGTAGGGAAGGGTAAACTGATAGTTTTGTTCGCTCTCCCGGGGTCGGTCATGTGTCCAGTGGAGTGCATGCGGGGTTTTACGAGAAACAGGGGGTCTCCAGATTTGCCTTTGTTACGTCATGAGGACGGGTCGTTTTTGTCCAGGTTTCAGTTTGGAGCTGTATTTAAAAAATGTTTGACGGCAGTGGGGGTTGCGGCAGGCTCATATTCATCTCATTCCTTCCGGATTGGCGCAGCAACGGAAGCGGGGCGCTGGGGGTTGGATGACGAGGGGGTGAGGCGTATTGGTCGTTGGGAGTCTAAAAGGTTTAAGTCCTATGTCCGCCCCCATATGTTGTAATTTTGTTGTTTATGTTTGAAAATGTTATATGGTGGTGCCTAACTGTGTTTTCCGTTTCAGATTCGCCTCCTTGTCTGGTGTGGTTGATGGGTCATTCGTACGTGCACTGGGGGGCTTTGAGGGCGGACGTCCGCCCGGATGGTCGCCAGTTGCGCATTCCGCGACAGGATGCGGTTGTGCATTGGCTGGGTTTTAGAGGTATGTCTTGGAACAGGGTGTTGGCGGAATTCCAGACATATGTGCGGCTTGATAGGGTTCCGGAGGTTCTAGTGTTGCACGTGGGTGGGAATGATTTAGGAGTCCGCCCTTTTCGTGAGTTGGTGCGGGATATCAAACATGATATGTTGTGTTTGTGGGTATCTTATCCCAAGTTGGTGGTAGTGTGGTCGGACATAGTCCCAAGAAAGCATTGGCGGTTAGCTAGATCGGTGGAGAGAGTCAATAAGGCTCGCATAAAAGTTAACCGGGCGGTGTCTCGTTTTGTGGCAAAGAACGGGGGCATTTGCGTGAGGCATAGGGATTTGGAGTCAGGAGTGGGGAATTTCTGGAGAAGTGACGGGGTTCATCTGACCGAGGTTGGCATTGATCTTTGGAGCTTGGCGATAGCAGAAGGCATAGAAAGGGCGGTGGTGGTGTGGAGGAACTCACAGGCTTAAGGTGGTCAAGGCCTGTTTCGCGGTGGCGGGGGGAGTCCTTGAGGCCAGTCAGTACAAAATGGTGGGGGGGTCGCATCGGGGGTATGCGTCCCCCAAAAAAGGTACATGGTTGAAGACTTCATCGGGTGTTATCCCTTTGAAGTGGTCTTCTGGTAGAAGGTATATCACTTGAAGGCTTCATCGGGTGTTATCCCTTTGAAGTGGACTTCTAGTGGTCGGTATATCACTTGAGGGCTTCATCGGGTGTTATCCCCTTGAAGTGGACTTCTAGTGGTTGGAGCCATCTGCAGAGGTGAACGGTGCTTCCGAGCTGGTTTACGGCTGGAGGTAATTGGTGGTTTGCAGATGGCTAATTCGGTGTGTTCTTGAAAGGAACATCTGAAGGGGCTTCAAGGACTTCCTCTGCTCGGGTTAATGTTAACGTTTAATTGTTATTTATGATTCTGACCCATGTTGGGTCATGTGAATTATTAGGAGGAATTCTCTGGTGGATTCCTAACTAGTTATCCGAATGTTTCGGATTTAAATTGTTTTTATAAAACTGTGAAATTAATAAACGGCTGCTGTGGCCATTTCACATCCAACCTCGGTGTCATGTGTCTTTACTAAATGGGGGTGGGGGGATAGTATGGTCTAAGGTTAACACACGACTCTACCTAGGCAGGTCAAGAAGAGGCTGGACGCAGCCGCAGGGTTAAGGGAAGCCGGCATGACCGTCCTGGTAGGGAAAGGGTTAATGAGGTGAGGGAAAGTTGGGTTGGAAGGAGCTGAAGGAGGGACGGGGAGGAGTTAAGGGGGACGGGGGGGCTGTTACTGCGCTTCCCGCTGTTTCTCGGCATTGAGCGGGAAGCAGCGGGAGGAGTAACATAGAGTAAGCAAGCTCCCACCCTCCCACCCTTGGTTTGTTACTCCTTAGGTCTTATGTACGTCCGTCTATGAGTGTTGTGTGTTATTTTGTGTGCTTATTTAACTTATTTTTCTTTTTTCCGGAGTAGGTTCTGTTGTCATGGCAGCTGGCGGGGGGAGTCCTTGAGGCCAGTCAGTACAAAATGGTGGGGGGGTCGCATCGGGGGTATGCGTCCCCCAAAAAAGGTACATGGTTGAAGACTTCATCGGGTGTTATCCCTTTGAAGTGGTCTTCTGGTAGAAGGTATATCACTTGAAGGCTTCATCGGGTGTTATCCCTTTGAAGTGGACTTCTAGTGGTCGGTATATCACTTGAGGGCTTCATCGGGTGTTATCCCCTTGAAGTGGACTTCTAGTGGTTGGAGCCATCTGCAGAGGTGAACGGTGCTTCCGAGCTGGTTTACGGCTGGAGGTAATTGGTGGTTTGCAGATGGCTAATTCGGTGTGTTCTTGAAAGGAACATCTGAAGGGGCTTCAAGGACTTCCTCTGCTCGGGTTAATGTTAACGTTTAATTGTTATTTATGATTCTGACCCATGTTGGGTCATGTGAATTATTAGGAGGAATTCTCTGGTGGATTCCTAACTAGTTATCCGAATGTTTCGGATTTAAATTGTTTTTATAAAACTGTGAAATTAATAAACGGCTGCTGTGGCCATTTCACATCCAACCTCGGTGTCATGTGTCTTTACTAAATGGGGGTGGGGGGATAGTATGGTCTAAGGTTAACACACGACTCTACCTAGGCAGGTCAAGAAGAGGCTGGACGCAGCCGCAGGGTTAAGGGAAGCCGGCATGACCGTCCTGGTAGGGAAAGGGTTAATGAGGTGAGGGAAAGTTGGGTTGGAAGGAGCTGAAGGAGGGACGGGGAGGAGTTAAGGGGGACGGGGGGGGGCTGTTACTGCGCTTCCCGCTGTTTCTCGGCATTGAGCCGGAAGCAGCGGGAGGAGTAACATAGAGTAAGCAAGCTCCCACCCTCCCACCCTTGGTTTGTTACTCCTTAGGTCTTATGTACGTCCGTCTATGAGTGTTGTGTGTTATTTTGTGTGCTTATTTAACTTGTTTTTCTTTTTTCCGGAGTAGGTTCTGTTGTCATGGCAGCTGGCGGGGGGAGTCCTTGAGGCCAGTCAGTACAAAATGGTGGGGGGGTCGCATTGGGGGTATGCGTCCCCCAAAAAAGGTACATGGTTGAAGACTTCATCGGGTGTTATCCCTTTGAAGTGGTCTTCTGGTAGAAGGTATATCACTTGAAGGCTTCATCGGGTGTTATCCCTTTGAAGTGGACTTCTAGTGGTCGGTATATCACTTGAGGGCTTCATCGGGTGTTATCCCCTTGAAGTGGACTTCTAGTGGTTGGAGCCATCTGCAGAGGTGAACGGTGCTTCCGAGCTGGTTTACGGCTGGAGGTAATTGGTGGTTTGCAGATGGCTAATTCGGTGTGTTCTTGAAAGGAACATCTGAAGGGGCTTCAAGGACTTCCTCTGCTCGGGTTAATGTTAACGTTTAATTGTTATTTATGATTCTGACCCATGTTGGGTCATGTCAATTATTAGGAGGAATTCTCTGGTGGATTCCTAACTAGTTATCCGAATGTTTCGGATTTAAATTGTTTTTATAAAACTGTGAAATTAATAAACGGCTGCTGTGGCCATTTCACATCCAACCTCGGTGTCATGTGTCTTTACTAAATGGGGGTGGGGGGATAGTATGGTCTAAGGTTAACACACGACTCTACCTAGGCAGGTCATGTGGAGAGGGGGATACATGTCCTGTGGAGAGGGGGATACATGTCCTGTGGAGAGGGGGATACATGTTCTGTGGAGAGGGGGATACATGTCCTGTGGATAGGGGATACATGTCTTTTGCTCTATTTTGCGCCTTCAGGACCAGACACCGTTTAGCCATTTTTAGCACGTGTTAGTTATATGGCTATAACGTTTTTATTTGTTGGGCTAACGACGTGATTTTTGCGACGTTTTTTCCGTAGACAATGCAGGTTTCAATTTTTATCGTTTTTATACACACCTTTTTTGCTATTTTAGAATTTTTATTCATAAAGTTTGAAAATAATAGTAAAAAATAAGCTTTTTTACGTTTGAGCTATTTGTTTTTGGTAATAACATAGTTTTACCATAAAATAGACCTTTTATTTGTGATCGTCATTGTCTACC